>NC_141622.1:52132325-52414825 GCF_047967505.1 Dipteris shenzhenensis | reverse complement strand
CAGTACTGCATCAGCTCCCACCCACAGCTATTGCTCCAGAAAATACTCCCCCCCCAACTTATGCCCCGGGGTCCAAGGCAATGCCTTCCAAACTGGGTGATGTGGCTCCCAAATCTGTCCCTTCCAAAGAAAATATGGTTCAGGTTCTAGCTAAGCAAAAGGATAAGGGGAAGGGCAAAATTTCAGAATCTCATGCCTCTCCCCAGGCTGTCTGGCAGCAACCCAAAAAGGTATTCGCTCTTAAACCACGTCCATTACAGTCTCGCCATTGGGATGCTTCAACTTCTACCCCTGGTCAGACCTCTACCCCCGCTGACAGCCTTGCTTCTCAACTGTGGGTTGATGTGTTAAAAAGAGGCATTCCTGTATGTGACAATGATGAGGATCATAGAGCTAATGATCCGGGAGCACAGGTGGATGTTGATGTCATGGCTGAGGCCTGACAGCTTATACTTTACTCTGCCTTTTGGTTTGACTGTACATATCTTCTATGTCTACTTCAATTACTTGCATCACATACAATGTTCAGGGTCTTTGCAATGTCAATAAGTGGAGACTTTTTTGGCATTATGTACATAGAATGCATCCCGATGTGATCTCTTTACAGGAACACAACCAACACTTCTTGGCTGGCCAGCAAGGCCACTATGCTGGTTATGATATTTTTTATGCTGGCACAATGCACTTTTCGGGGGTTTGCATGCTGGTAAAACATGATATACAGCCCATGGTTGCTTACAATGACCCTCAGGGTCGATGGATGGTGATCATGCACCTGGCAGGCTGATCTCTATGAAATTGCATCTGTTTATGCCTCACAAACTTCTGCGACTAGAGCTCAAATGTGGGCCTCTCTCCAACAATATCCATGGCTGTCCAATGCTTTCTTGTGTGGAGACTTTAACAACTCGCCTGCCACTCAAGACAATACTACTCATCGCTCTCACATGATCCCCACTGAGCTTCGACATTGGGAAGATATGCTCTCATCTCTGCATGCAGAAGATCTATGGCTCTCAACAAGAGACATAGATATGGGTTATACATATCATCACAATGCCTTTACTCATTACTGGGCTCGACTTGACAGATGGTACTTGCTCCATGCTCAGCAGTATGCTGATTTTACATGTACATTACGGGTTGATCACTCACTCTTACTATCTGATCATTTTCCAGTATGCTTGACATTATCAATAGCACGTCTGACAGATGATATGCCTTTTTTTGGTCGTCGCCTGCTCCATGTTAATAGTGCCTATTTGCTTCATCAACAATTTCAGAACATGGTGAGAGTGGCTGTCCGTCCCCTCCTCTTACATGCTCAGGAAGATATGGATTTTGCATGGATCAGTTTTGCTCTCCGCTTACAGACTATTATTCAAGACTATGGACAGAGTTACATGGGAAACCTCAGGCTTAAGTTGAAATGGGCTCTATCTCACAAGCAGCAAATGGATGCAATCAGTTCTCATAGGCAGCTTACCCCTTCTGAACAGGATTCTTGCGCCTATGCGGTTCATATCATCCACCAAAATGATCTTCGCAAATTAAAGAAGTGGCAAATCCGAGCTCGCATGAAACCCCTTTTAGATAAGGGCTGCTCCTCCAAAGCTTTTTTCAAAAGTCTCCATGCTGATAGGAGAAAGGAGGATATTTGCAGGATCAAGAAAGATGATGGTACCTGGACCACTTCCAAATCAGAATTGGAATTGCAATGCTCTAGTCATTTTCAGCATCTCCTCTCTCTTCAGCCTGATCATTTGATGCAAGTGAATGCAGCTAGATCTCAATTTCTCATGCATGTCCAACCCATATTGTCTCGGGAACAGGCCTATGCATTGGAGCAGCCTTTTATGCTTAGTGAACTGGATGATGCCTTGAGTCATCTACGCAAAAACAGCTCTCCTGGTTGGGATGGATTGACTGTTGAATTTTTCCGTGCATTTTGGGGTGATCTCAAGAACACTCTTCTTCTCATGATCAATCATGCTTGGGCAGAACAATCTCTTCCTCCATCCTGGAAACATGGCCTAGTAAAATTGATTCCCAAAAAAAGGTTATGTGAAACGATGGCTGATTGGCGGCCTATATCTCTCATGCCTGTCATTTACAAACTCATTGCTAAAATGATTGTCCTCAGGGTTCGCTTCTTTTTGCAAGCAGGACTTCATCCTAGGCAGTATGGGTTTGTCCCTAGAAGGCAGATCACAGACAATATCTCCAATGCCCTACTTGCGATTGAGTATGCCAAATACTCCAAACAAGATGTTCTCATTCTGCAAGTAGACATTGCGAAAGCATTTGATACAGTCCATTGGGATTTTATCTCTCAGACTATGCATAAATTGGGATTTGGCCCTCGGCTTGTCCACATCATCTACTGGCTCTATTCTCAGGCCACAGCGCAATGCTTGCTTGGTGGTGGGTTGTCAAGAATCTGGACTATGACCCACTCAGTGAGACAGGGTTGCCCTCTCAGTTCCTTACTGTATGCCATTTCTACCCATCCGTTACTGTTGCATATGGACTATCTTGCAGATACAGGACAGCTTCATGGCTTGCAAATCCCAGGGGCACAGTCATTTCTTGCACAGGCATATGCTGATGATTCATACTTTATGCCCAGGAATTCTCAAAGTGACCTTTCTCTTTTAATGCACACGCTGAACGACTTTGGCATAGCTGCTGGACTGCACATCAATTTCCAGAAATCAAAACTTCTAGCTTTGAAAGAAGCTGATTGGCATGCACTTCTCTGGCCAGGCCACATTATCTCTTCCCATACTATTGTCAGGCATCTAGGTTACCCCATTGGCTGGAATATTACCCCGCATCAACAGCTCAAATGGGTGCTTCAAAAGATTAACAAGAAGCTGGAATACTGGCATTTGTCCACTTGGCCTCTACATGTTCGACTTCGGATAGTACGGTCCATCATTATGGCATATGTGCAATTTTATTTGCCTCTTCTTCCCTGGTCTTTCAAGCATTTGGCTTCCTATTTGTCCCAGGCTATGGAGATATTTTGGAAAAGCAAATCTCATAAAAAGGCCTTGCGACTACTACCTATGCAGTCCATTTGTTCACCTAAGACTCATGGGGGGCTGAATATTCTCAATCTCCAGGTTCATATGTTGGCAAGAAAGAGCACTATGATTGCTGATTTTCTTCAGCAAAAACAGCCATGGGCTATTATGTTAGCAGCTATGTGTGGAAACATGGCGACTCATGCATATGGGCATTGGATTACAGATCACTGGGAAGCAGTCATGTCCACATTTCAAGGGAAAATTCCTGGTTGCCCTGTTTCTTCTGCTTTTATTCATGATTGGAAGAGAATTCTCTCATATGCAAAATGGACAGGTGCTTCTTCTCATCATGGTAATTCTTTTCGATTGGAAAGCATCCATTGGAGCAAGGTGTTTGAATTGCCTCTCGCTCTACAGGCACCTATTAAAGCATACAATCTCATGAAATTGGGCGTCAGATTTGTTGGTGATGTTGTGGATCAACAAGGTTGTATGCTTTCATTTCCACAAGCTTGCCGGACATTCTCCTTGGGCCTGCATCATAGGTCCATTTGGAGAACACTTTCAGCTATGTTGCAGCCTTTTGTTCCAGTTCCTCCACTATTTGCACAAGACAGATTAATGGACTGGAATTTGACTTCTTTACCTCCTTCTACCCATACACTCTCAATGCACAATCTGACCTCTTCGAAGGTCTACAGATTTCTTCTTCCACCGCCATGGATTGACAAGCATGCCAACACTCTTTGGAATTTGGACAGGCCTTTATCTTGGTGGCAATCACGACTCATGAAAATCTGGAAAGCCAAATTGCCATTGAAACAGAGGCTTTTCTTTTGGAGATGTATTGTGGGAGCCTTTTCCATTGGGGTTAAATTGGCAGCACGTCGCATTGCTTCCCCTTCCTGTCCCCGTTGCTCTCATCAGTACGAGACAGTTCCTCACCTATTATGGTCTTGCCCACAATCCCGCATACTGATCACTCATGTTTCTCATTTGCTGCAGCTTCGGTTTCCCTCTATCAGATTTGGGAAACTCTTCTGGATGTTTGGATGCCTCTCATCTCAGATGTCTCCATTCCTCCTCTTCTTTTACTGGACTCGCTTTTGGGTACTATGGACCATTTGGACGCAGAGACTGCATTCTAGGATGGGTCAACAGTTTCCTCAGGCATATATTTTCTTCAGAATGTCCCTCAAGCAATCCTTATATGACAGTTTTGCTGCAAGGGACTTGGATGCCACTAGCCTTGAAGTGTTCTCTACCTGTTTTTGAGTTTTTCCATTGGGCTCTTTTTTTGAGTCTCATGTCAGTGAGTGGGAGACTTCCCATCTTGTAAATTTATGATAATATAAATACACTGGATTTTACCAAAAAAAAAAAGTGTGTGTGTGTGTGTGTGTGTTGTGTGCATGGAGGGTGAGCTCTCGCTCCTTGCCTTGACCTGGTGCTCTGCTTCAAAATTCTAAGAGTAGTCTTGGTTCTCTTGCAATTCCATTTTCTTGTTCATACTTTCGTCTCCTCCCTACAAGTCAACCTCTTGTTTATTCGCGCATTTCTTCTTTTTCTTAGATCTTGTCTTTTCCTTCACTTTCCCGTCGCCTTGTCTTCCTTTCCTTCTGTCGTCGTGTGTGGTCTTTCCCTTTAGCTAGCTCTCTATCAGCCTTCATAACCCATCAAATCAACTATTCTCTGATGTGTGCTATTTGTTGCTTTTGTGCATTGGTTTCTCCTCGTACTTCCAACTTTGTTCAGGGTACATAGTAGGTCCAGTTGCGTGCCTTCTGCCTCAACCTTTTACCTCTCCTACATGGTTCCTCCTCATAGCAATAAATGGGGTTTTCCTAGTGTGGAAGGTTTTAATCATAGTTTTAAGAAATGGAAATAAGAAACAAAAACATTTGTGAATGTTGTGGGGGGATGAAACAGGGAAACGCCATGTCATCAAGGGATTTCTAGGAGATGGAAAAGAAGGAAGCAAAGATACAAAGAATGTTTCATGAAAGTGAAACAAAATGTCAAGACAATACATATGCATGATTACAAAAGTTCAGAATCCAACAAGCCTTGAGGCCTATACATTCATTACTTCCAATTTTGTTGGTTGGCTTCATGGAGTTTCATGGGGATTTGTGGACATTAGAGTTTTGGAGCTACATGGAGTTTCGTGGAGGTTCCAAGGAGTTTCAAAGGAGCTCCATGGATATTCAAGAGTTTAAAGGGAGCTCCATAATCACCAATGGAATTTCACCCAAAATTTTACCCTTAGCGTACATCAACTAGAATTGAAGGGGCTTTTCATGGAGTTTCAAGTTTCAACTGTCAAAAGAGCTCCAATAAGTTTCATGGATTTTGTCGAAAGTTTCAAGCCGTTTCATCCAATTTCAAGGGGTTTCAAGGATTTTCTATTATGTTTCATAGAGTTTCAAGGAATTTTAAGATAAAAACACTGACTTTTTTAATGTTTGTAAAATGAAAACAAAAGAAGGTGAAACGTTGTGTTTCACTTGGGGAAACGAGGAAACGCGACATTTCCCAAGGACAAACATTTAACCCCAGAAATGCGTCTCAGTTTCTTTGGGGACCAAAAACGGTGTTCCAGCCAAAAATAGTACCGTTTCCCGTTACTATGGTTTTAAAGACAAGCCAAATAGTTTGTTGAAAAGATTTGAGGTCATGAATAGCATGGGCAATGTTGCTGATTTTGGTATGCAGAATGTATGGGCTGGTATTAATGTCCTTGGGGTTGAGATGCATGATTCCTTTGTTGATGCTATGTTACCTCATGTTGGTGAAGATGCCAAGAAAATTATGATGTTGAGAGGGGATAGACAGGACAGTTTTGGAGAAGATAACATGAGGCTGATTATGATAGAGCTGACTTCTCAAAATTAAGTTTGCGTTTATGCTTGGAAGAGATACATGGTTGCCACGGGTTGGCAGATGATACATGTGCATCAAATTTGTTTGATGTTTGATCGAGGCAGCATATGGGTGATGAGGGATGGATGGTTGAGTCTGATGCAATTTCCTTTTGATCAAGGGGGGAGGGCTAGCTATACCATCTGATGTACATAAACATGCATGAAGGCAGTCTTTTGGTGAATGCTCAATAGGAAGTAGCAGTGTGAAGAGAATAGAGTTCAAGCATGGTTTGAAACACATCCTTTATTCCAAACATGGAGGGAGGGCTAAATATGTGTGAGTTTTTGGAAGGATGAGAGATGTGCATATGTAAGGTCTCGCGAATTTCTCTAGACAGTGTGCGGAAGAGGCAAGCCAATATTGTAAAAATAAATAATAAAAAAGGCTTGTCTCTTTTCTTGTCCTCAAGAGTAGATGTTTCAGGCGGGAGAGCTCTCCAAAAGGAATTTTTTTATACCTCAACCAGGGAACCTTGGTATTTATTTTGAGGTTTTTATTTTTTAGTTTGTGTGCGCCATGGGTTTTAGAGAGAATGGGAGGCACTCTTTTTTTTTTAAATATGGGTAAGGTCTAAGGTTGGGGGAAAAATATTTAGTGTGAGAGTGAACAGGTTAGTAATGTTGAAGAAGCTTTGAGAAAAACAAAAAAGGAAAGCTAATGGGTGGCAAATTTACTGGGATTCTAGAAGAAACATTCTTTGAAAAAGGATGTCGATGCCAGCCATAGAAAAGAGGGGAGAACAAAGCAAGGTAGGAAAGGGGAGCCTGCCCATGAAGGCCAGATCTGAAAAGAGGGGGGAACAAAGCAAGGTAGGAAAGGGCAGCCTGCCCATGAAGGCCAGATCTGAAAGGCAGGGGGCAGACCATACAAGGCATGGCAGTCCACGAAGAGGAGATTGAAGAAAAGACCAGGCCGGAGTGGTTTCAGCAGTCCATCGATGGTATGCTTGACCACGAGAAGAGATCAGCCCGTAAGGAAGCAAGGGAGAGGTGTGTCTTCAGAGAAGGAAATCGTCAGCCCATGAACAGTTTCTGTAGCCTGCAAGGAAAGAATCTGGAAAAGAAAGAAGCACATCCTTCACAAGAAAGAGGATGGGGAATCTGCAGCCGATTGATGAAACCAGGAGGTTTCCAGAAGGAAAGCAAGCTTGAATGAATGTGGAGAATCAATGGACAGTAAGTGGCTGCCAAGTTTCAGAGAGGTATGAGTAGTGTACACAAGGTTTTTTCGAGCTGGTTGTGGATGTATTTTCGGCCTGGTTTTTTGATGGCTAGGCCTGTTATGTACACAAGGCTTTTTCAAGCTGGTTATAGATGTATTATTGGCCTGATTTTTTTATGGTTATGGCCTGTTAGATGCCGAGCGCTAGTCCCCAAATTGTGATGTTTCTTCAACAGAGAGTTTGCAGATAGCTAATCTGAAATTAAGGCGGAAGATGTTGAGTGTGCAATTCGGAGTGAAGGCAGCAGATACAAGTGTTTGTGGGAGGTTAATTCAAGACTGGAATAACAGGGCAGCCAGCAATGTATCTTGTCCTTGGATTATTGTGAGAAGACAGAGTTTCATGTATGCAGCTCTTTATGTATAGTCTCAGTTTCAGCAGGGATGTTTGTGGCATCAGTAGGATGTATAACTTCTGGAGAAAACTTGTATCCCTGAGGGAAAATCCAGCCATCTTATGTATGTTTCTCTTGATGAGTAAAATTATGAGTTTTTTTTAACTGAGAGCTATGGTTTTGTGTATATGAATGGTGCAAGAAGAGGATATATATTGAGGGGTCGATGATCATTTGTATTAGGTAGGCCATGTTGATTTTATCCCTGTTGTTACATTCTTCCGTGTCAGAGATAGTGTGCACTCAGTTTAAGCGCCAAGTGTTGCTTTCTCTCTCCATAGACGATGAATGATTGTTGGTGTTGAGGGACCTGATGCTTTTCAGGATTTCAAGTTTGACCTGTGGGGATAAGGAAGGTCCTGTATCCAGACTTCTATGAGTTACCAGACTCTTTATGCAGTGTGTATTCCTTGAGTTTCATGCTAGGGTGAGCTGGGTTGTTGTTGTTGGATCTGGTGTAGGATCCTGGCAGAGGTGAGTCTGCTGGTGAGTGTTTGTGTACTTTAGTGTGGGGATTTAAGTCCCTTGGTGCATTGGTTGGCTAGGGTGTCGCGCTAGCTGTTGGAGCTGCCCCCGATGCACTCTTGCACACATGGTGTGCACACACATGGTCCTATTCTTACACATTGGAGTGTGTAACAAACAAGAGAACAAGGTAAGAACTTGATCCTAACAAACCATCCTTAAGGGATTGCCTTACACTGCTTTAGGGATAAATCTTCGGCTCGTGGTTTCTCATGCCAGTGTCTTTGATGAAGGATAAATTGCAAGGCACTAGTTTCTCATGACTACAATTATGGGTTCCCGAGGTTGGAGACAAAAAATGATGGAACGTTTTTTTTTGTAAAGAAATGATTTATATGATTGAATAAAATCAATCACAAATTATGTTGTGAGTAGCGCGCCGAAAACACAACCAAATCAAAAAATATTGAAACAAACCAAGAAGGCAGCATAATCAAGCTCATGGATGCGGCTAGACGCATACTCAGGTATGTGAAGTCCACATTGCAGGTATGGACTATTTTATGAGGCTGGGGTTCAGATACAGTTGCATGGATACACTGATGCTGATTGGGCTGGTAGTATTTCTGATAGACGATCTACCAGTGGGTATGTGTGCTCTTTTGGGAGTGCTGCAGTCACTTGGAGCAGCAAGAAACAGTCTACAGTTGTCTTGTCGAGCACAGAGGCCGAGTACAGGGGTGCAGCAATGGCTGCATGTGAGGTAGCTTGGTTGCATAAGCTACTCTATCATATGCATCGGTCTACAGATGGGCCAGTTGTCATTTATTGTGACAACATGAGCAGTATACACTTGGCAAAGAACCCAGTCTTTCATGCTAGAACAAAGCACATTGAGATGCATTATCACTATGTGCGGGAGAAAGTGTTACTAGGTCTTATTGATCTAGTTTATGTCAGCACAGAGGATCAGGTAGCTGACATCTTCACAAAAGCATTGGGCGCAGAGAAGCTACGCAAGTTCAGAGACCTGCTTGGTGTGCAGGAATTGGGATTGAGCTCGAGGGGGAGTGTTGAGATATCGAGCTCCACTCGCGATATGCCAGGGTGACCGTTGTGCATTTATGTCACTGACTTGTTAGCTACAGATGCGGTTGGTACACCGCCCACGAATAATAGCTGGATGACAGCTATCCTTATCTACACTAGTTCGTGGCTCAGTTAGTATGCCACCTTAGTTAGTTGAGTTTGGTTTGAGACCCACATATAGGGTTCTTCTATTTCTTTGTATTTGAGTTCTTTTGGCTTTCACAACTAAGAAGAGGAAAACTGTTTTCAGCCTCCACCTTTGTGTATATTCCCCCATTGTGATTGTGAGAAAGCCTCAAGTGAGACTCCTTCCCTCTCTCCCACTATCTTCACACTGATAGCCTGAATTTTGAAAAGCGTTAATCTCATGGGGAGTAAACAGAGGAAGATATACACCAGTGGATCCTTCATCAGCAATATTTACAACAACTTTAGAAACTTTAACATGCTTGAGAACATGAAACTGAAAAGTAAAGAACTTATAGATATCTTCAGGGTCGATAATCAGCATATTCCAAGCAGCCTTGGGGTCAATAATTTCAGAGGATGAAGAAGCAGCACGGATAGAGATAAAGTGGGAAGAGAAGGAGTGGATCGCAATAGCCATTGGATATATGAAGGCTTGGAGACTTTACTGAGTTCCTCATGCAGTTTGGCTCAACCTCAACACGCTTCTCTCTGGGCTTCAACGGGGAGCACCTTAGCGACTTTCAAAATAGGCAAAGAATGAACGAGGCTCTGATACCAATGAGGAGTAGGATCTGAAAGAATAGTGAAAATACAAGATAAGGCTAGACGGAGTAGAGAATTAAGAATGAGAACCAACGAGAATACCAAGAGGAAGGGAGAACACGAAGTGAGGGGAGGATGCATGAACGATGCAAACATAAACAAGGTAAGCAATAGGAGAAGTGCGCAGGAGAGGAGAAGAGACGTCAGAGGTGAAGAAGAGTTCATAAGTGATGGTGAAGAAATGATAGTGGGGAGGCATATAGGAAGAGGAGACAAGAACAAAAGCTAAAGAGCATAGAGAACAGGAGGCAAAGGACTGGGAGGCAAGGTTTAAGGAAGCTAGGAGTATATTGCGTAGCTGAAGACTTGAGGACACATACAAGCTCTGCCTTCTACTGAGCCAAGGGTGCTCTTATATAGAAGGGAGGATGGTGGCCAGCTGTATCTTCCAGATAGAAGATGCACCTTCTAAGTTTGTCATCAAGCTTTCGTCCTCATCGTGATCATGGGAAGAAAGTGATGCGCCTTTCTTTTCCACCTTCCTCCCATGTTTCCATAGTAGGATCTCATGATGACGTCGCTGATTCCACCTCCAAAGCGATTGCCTCAACTCATAGTCTGTCTCCAAAAAATGTTGATGCTCCCATGCCTCTACCACCTCCTCAACTTCCTCCACAATCACTAGCTCTAAGGCCTCCTCTTCCATTGCTCTCCCTATACTCTACATGAACCAAGGAGCAAAGGTTGAATCAATGGATGAAGATCCAGCATCGGCGGCACCCCGATCGCAGCAACAACAATAGCAACAACAACAACCATTGGTGAGGAGGTCGCATGGCATTTCATGATGCCCCTAGCTCCTAGTTCATGTGTGCCAAATTCCAAACTCATTTCATGGACGGTGATCTTGATGAACAACCTGATCTGCAGCGACACTTACATCACAAGTATTTCCCCGGCTATATCCTTAACATTGATGTTGCCTCTCCTCAAGCCATGAAGGATCTTATTGAATTCTTTTATGGCCACATGATGTCTCTCATTATAATATACAGATGGAATCCATGTGATGCTGTCGTGGAAACAACTAAAGGCTTCACTCGCGTTCTTGGCAATTGGTGGGAAATCCTTTCTAACAAGTCCAAGGAACACATATTTTCTAGCATTGATGGTAACCACCAACCTAATGCTCCTGATGCTTTGATTGTAGCAATTTCTAATCAGTTCCTACTAACCTTCACCGGATGATCGTGCACAAGTATCCAATGAATATTCTACCCTGAATCTTTGTGATTTGTTCTAGTAAGAGACTTATAATGAACATGTAAAGCAATTGGTTTATTGCACTGGCGTTTTCTCTGACACTTCGGCCAAGCATCATTATCTCTATAGTCTCCCTCATCACCCTGGTGATGCTGTCATGGCCCCACTCGAAGCACATATGAAGATTGTTAACATTAACAATGTGCCCTAGGAAGTCCACATGACAGTCGCAGATTTCACATTTGCTACTCTCTTCCAGATACAGTTTTATATGTGGTGCCAATGCACGGAGCAAACGCTCTGTAAGAAGCTTAGGCAGATTGGCATTGCTTCTTCTATTTGTGAACAGTTTGTGGGACAAAAGCAATTCTATCCCCCAGCCAAATCTTCTTCCAAAAGTTACCGATGCGCTCAGTCCCACCGATCCAAATGTTCTTGCAGCTCCACCTCCTTTCCTAAGTTGAGGTGCCTCCGCTCGCACTAAAGCTATTTTCAGCGCCCCCAATGGTTCCTACGCTGCTTGTAAACAGGTTTATGGTTCAAGGTTTAGGGTTTAGGATTTGGGGTTTGGGGTTTAGGGTCTAGGGTCTAGGGTCTAGGGTTTAGGGTTTAGGGTTTAGGGTTTGGGGTTTGGGTTTATAGGGTTTAGGGTTTAGGATTTAGGGTTAGGGTTTAGGGATTAAGAAGGGTCTAGGGTTTAAGGCTTAATTGCCACGTGAGAAAGCCAATGCCATTCATGATTGAATGTCTTCCACAAATTCCTCTGATGCTACTCATTAGTACAAGTGCACTACAGCAGTCAACCTCCCAGCACATCATCATATGAACTATGATAACATCACTACCTCCAAGTGTCTCCATCCCATGAATATGGTTCGTTTGGTGAATTGGACCCGCTCCAAGGGTTTCCATTCTACATCTAAAGATGGCACGCTTAAGTCGGTGCATGTACGTTATGCATTGATGTAGATAGATGATAATGGCATGCCTGTTGAGCAACAACAATTGAATTGGTGCAACTCGCACAATCTAGCTACTCAGGCATGTCTGGGTGCTTGCTACTCTGCATTATATGATCCGCAACTTGCTGTTGGTAAGCTCGACCAAAATATCCAATCCATTTTGCAAGAACTCTAGCAGTTGCACACTCATCCTATTCCGCCTGTACATGCTTCTGTTCATAAGTCCTTTCCCCCTTCTTTGCCTCCATCATCTGCCAGTCCTATAGATGATTCTTTCTCTCCACAGCGCACCCTTAATCTCATGCTTTGGCCTATTTTCCCTCAGTCTGTTTAGCCTTCTACTGAAAATTCTCCGATCAATGATAATACTTGGCACTTGGGCCACCGATGAGAATGGACTGATCCAACCCATTTTGCCAATACTGCTCCGCTTGACCCTTTTGAAGCAATTCCTGGTCCTCTGCCACAACTTGCTAATCCTATGCCTCTGCCATCTCCTCAGCTCCCTCCGCAATCACCTCCTGAGTCTCCCAGATGTGAATCTTTGTCCTCCAGTGACCTCCCTACTTGTATATGAATCAAGGTGTCTAAGGTCGAACCCATGGATGAAGATCCGGCACCCCGCCACAACAACAGTAGTAGCAACCATGGCGTGGTCACCGTACAACTTTTCATGATGCCCCTGGTTCTCAGCTTATGCGTGTTGAATTCCAAACCCATTTTATGGATGGTGATCTCAACAAACAACCTGATTTGCAACAGCGTTTGCAGCACAAATCCATAGAAACGGATGCATTCGATAATTTCTGGGGAGCTGTCCTACTTGAACATACCCCCACACAAGAGGTCATCTGTGCCTATAGATCTGGCACTTTCCAAGGTGCCGAGCAAAATTACCATTCCATTGAAAAAGAAATTCTGGCAGTCAAGCACGCTATTAAGAAAATGGAACTCTTCATTATCAACAAAACTTTTATTATGCAAACATAGACTAGATAAGTAGTAGGAGGAGATGTGTGGAGAAGGGAAGAGGAAGCATCAAAAGCAAAGAAAAGCTCATATGTGATGGTGAAGAAATGGTAGCGGGCAGGCATGGAAAACTAAGAATAGGAAGAGGAGACAGAGGAACGAAAGCTAAAGGGCGAAGAGAGCTATAGGTAAGGAGTTGGGAGCAAGGTTGCAAGGAAGCTGGAAGTATATTAAAAAAACTAGAAGCTCATACAAGCTCTGCCTTCTACTGAGCCGAGGGTGCTCTTATATAGAAGGGGGGTTGGTGGCCAACTATATCCCACTTCTTAGTGGATGGCCAGCTATATTCCACTTCTCAAGTGCAGGAATCATTTGTACATGGCTGAAAGATGAAAAGGACTTATAGGTAAAGTTCTTACCTAGGACAGCAGCAGGCAGTCTCTAATCACCGAAATAATCTTATGTACATTATGTCACGTGGTGAAGGTCTTACCTTCTAGGACATCAAGCAATGTCTAATCACCATGACAAGTTAGAATATCTATCCAGGGCCATTACTAGTGGGTAAAAGGAGCCCACCATTCCGCTCTTACCAGTAGGGCGCAGCTTCGCGTGATAACATGTCAGGAAGTACATTGGTGACACCTTTTTTCCATTCAATAGTAAAGTCATTGATGGTAATCATCAACCCAATGCACCCTATGCCTTGATTGATGCCATCTCAAATCAGTTTTTGCCTACCTTCAGTGATGACCGCCGCACTCAGGCATCCAATGAGTATTCTGCCTTACAACTTTGTGACCTTTTCTAGCTGGAAGCTTATAATCCTCATGTTCAGCAGTTGGATTATACAACCGGTCTTTTTTCTGACACTTCTGCCAACCGTCATTATCTCTATAGCTTAGCCCATAAGCTTGGCAATGCTTTCATGGCTCTCCTTGAAGTACAGACAAAGATTGTCAACATTGATAACGTGCCTCAAGAGGTTCACAAGACAGTGGCAGATTTCAGCTTTGCTAATCTCTTCCAAATGGTCCAGGTATAGGGTTTAGTGTTTAGGGTTTAGGGTTTAGGTTTAGGGATTTAGGTTTAGGGATTTAGGATTTAGGAATTAGGGTTTAAGGTTTAAGGTTTAGGATTTAGGGTTTTATAATGGTTTAGGGGTTTAGGGTTTTAGGGGTTTGGGGTTTAAGGTTTAGGGTTTAGGTTTAGGGTTAGGGTTAGGGCTAGAGCTTAGGGTCTAGGGTTTAGGGTTATGAGGAGTAGGATCTGAAAGAAGTGAAAACACAAGATAAGGCTAGATGGAGTAGGAAGAGAACCAATGAGGATATCGAGAGAAAGGGAAAACACGAAGTGAGGGGAGGATGTGTGAATGATGCAAACATAAACAGGGTAAGCGGTAGGAGGAGAAGTGCACAGGAGGGGAGAAGAGACGTCAGAAGCGATGAAGAGTTCGTAAGTGATAGTGGTGAAGAAATGATAGTGGGCAGGCATACAAGAATAGGAGACAAGAACAAAAGTTGAAGCACATAGAGAACAAGAGGCAAAAGACTAGGAGGCAAGGTTGCAAGGAAGCTGGGAGTATATTGCATAGCTAAAGACTTGAAGACACATACAAGCTCTACCTTCTACTGAGCCAAGGGTGCATTTATATGAAAGGGAGGTTGGTGGCCAGCTGTATCCCACTACTAAGTAAATTGCTAGCTGTATTCCACTTCCTGAGTGTAGGAATCTTTTGTATAGAGAAAAGGACATAAAGGTGAAGCTCTTACCTGGGACAACAGGTAGTGTCTAATCACCTAGGGACTCTTATGTACACATGTCACGAGGTGCAGGTCTTACCTGGGACATCACTCAGTGTGTCTAATCACCGTGACAAGACAGGATGGTCATCGAGGACCATTGCTAGTGGGTAGAAGGAGCCCACCATTACGTGCTTGCCAATATGGTGCACCTTCTCGTGACAATGTCCGGAAGGACATTAGTGACACCTTTCTTCCACTCGATAGAGAAGTCATACATGGTAAAAAACTCTTTCCATTGAGCTAAGCATCCACGACCAATCTATTTGTCAATCTTGCGAGTAGAAAAGGTTTTAAAATTTTGATTGTCAGTGTGAACAAGAAAGGTTTTGTTGAGGATAAAGAGTTCTAGCTTTTGAATAGCACGCTTGACAACCAGAGTTTCTTTTTCAATGGCATGGTAATTATGCTCAGCTCCTTAGAAAGTACCAAATCTGTATGCGCAAATGACTTCTTGTGTTGGAGTGCATTTTAGAATGGTAGCTCCCCAAAAGCTGTCAGAGGCACCTATTTCTATTATTAATAAACCATGTTCAGAGGGGATGGTGAGAGTAGGAAGGTGTTGGATATGCTCCTTGATGTGTTGCACCGCTTGAGTCTAGCGTTGGCCCCAAGAGGGATCGTCTTTGTAGAGGCAGAGTTGGAGAGCATAGCGGTCTTGGGCCAATTGCTCGTAGAAAGAAGAGATATGGTTGATGCAGCCAAGAAAGCGTTACTTGTCTTGCATGTCCTGTAGGGAGGACAGAAGATGTGAAGTGTGCGTGGAGGCATGCAGGCTCTTTTGTTCATTTGCCTAGAGAAGACTATTGGTGTATTCATCTAACTCGTTTCCTTGAAGAGGACGTTGTGCATTAGCCAGTGGTGGTGGCTGAGGGCTGAAGTTTATTGTCGAAGGTACCGGAGAGGCTACTTGGTGTAGGATCATACTCCGAGGGAGGCTTTACATAATCAAGGAAGAATGGAGAGGAGCACTGATGGACTATTTCCAAATCTTCAGCGAGTGGCTTTAGAACTTGTTTGAGATGCTCTCTGGCAAGAAGTTGGACTAGTGTACCTTGAATGGTTAAAACCATCTCACTTGTTGAGAAGCCGAAGGGAAGGTGGTGGTTGAGGAAGTCCTTTGCCAATTACAAGGTCAACTCCTTGTGATTCTAGTTGATAGAAATCAATTAAGGTCGAATGACCAGCAAGAGAAATGGCAATATTAGATGCAAATCTTTTGCAAGCAATCAATCCGCTGCCCATCGTAGATCCTCGCACTTGATCATGTGGTTCTAATGTTTGCCATCATTTAGAAGGAAGAGCATGGTTGATGCAACCAATCCGGAGAGCTACAACTGCACTAGAGGAGCCATGTATCTTGCCCCAAGTGGCCATGAGGGTGTGGAGGATGCCTAGTGTTATGTCAAATTTTATTTTGTTGATACTAGGGGTGGTTAGTGGGTTATAGTGACACTATGGGGGTTAAAGGTCACTGTGCCTTTACCCCGGTTATGTACAATACTCAAACACATATATAAATGAATGAAAAAGAAGATTAGGGTGGTTCTGCACCCACCAAAACTTGTGTGGCTCTCTATTTCTCTGTCTCCCTCTTCCATTCTTGCTTCTGTTGAGAGCACTCTCAACTAGTATCAGAGCCCGAGTGATCTAGCTGAGCATGCATGAATGCTTGAAGCTCAGGAGCTCTGTGGGAGGAAGGAGAAGCTCTGTGGAAAGTTTGTGAGTGACTTTACTTGCATTTGAGTGTGCAAAGACCTTGGAGGAACCTTTGGAAAAGTCACTTTGGTTTTGCGAAGTGGTTTTGAGAGCCTGTTAAGTGTTTTCAAAGAAAACGTCGTTTTTTTGAGCTTTTCCCTATTTTGTTCGATGACAGAGACTCCATATTGACTTGTAGAGGCAAATATTGCTTGCTTTTAGTGTCCACTTCACTTTAGGAGCTTGGAAACAACTTCATTCTTGAATCTGGGATCATTTCATTGGATTTGTGACTCACTGTGTTAGTTTTTGCATTTTTCTGCCCGGGTGTTGGAACTCAAGTTTGGAGCAACCCATTGCGGATCTATCAGTTTTGGTAGACTCAGAGGTCCTAAAACTTCTATGTTGCTCATCATTTGCACTCTGGTGGAGTTTACAAATAGCTCTGTTTCCAAAAATGTTTTTCAGTCCGTGTGTTGGACCTAGTGATTGAGACCACGGTTTCCAAAACCGTCTGTCCCATTGTGTTTTGGATGCCCAAAAACTCCTACGTGTCAATTCTTACACGATTCGTTGGAGGATTTTCAGAGTTATATGTCTCTATGTATTCGATTGCGTCTCTTCGCTATGCATTTTTCATTCTAAGGTTTTGAAACCTTAGATTTATGCCACATGGCAGTGGATAAGTGTTGACTCCCATTTCTCACTCATCGGTTGGGATTTTGGAGTTGTGGCAGAAGAGAGATATTTATAAATTTTCTTGTTGAGTCCGATTATGCAATGGCACCCATGTTTTGAGGCATCTCAAGTTCTATTTTTAGTAGCGGTCATTACCGTCGGACTATGATTTCTTGAGCATACCTTATATAGATCACTCTGGTTGTAGTTTGAGCAGTGTGCACTCATTTGTGCTGTGCATTGGGTTGTAGTGGATGATTTATATTAGGCCATTTGGATGCATTACAGTCCTTATTGGATGCGCTGATAGGCCCAAATTGCCTTGTGGGATGCTATTTTTATGGACGCTTTGCACATGGATGCTATTTTATGCTGAGGGACAGCTTTGACACATTGCAGGTGATGCACTGATAGTGCTATGCTCTCTTGGATGAGATGTTATTAATGCATATTTCAGTGGACGGTGTTTATGCTTGAGTCATTTGGCACTTATTGGCATTTTGGATTACCATTGCAGTTGGCATTTTCTTTTCGGCTAGATTTGCTCATATGGATGCATAGTATATACACATGAGTCAGATGCTTTGAGACATGAGTTTTGGTGATATTTCACTCTATTGTGGCATACACATTTGGGTGCATCTGGTATTTGGTGTGATTCTCTCTTGTAGGCACTAGCATTTGGGATTTTTGCTTCATTTGCATCATGGCATCCTATTCCATGTCTGAAAAGGAGTTTTTTAGCATTAAAAAGTTTGATGGGACAAACTTTTCTTTGTGGAAAGAACAAATGAGGGATGTGCTTATTCAAAAGAAGTAGACTAAACCCTTGGCAGGGATCATTGAAGCTAAGCCTGCAACTATGTCTGAGGATGATTGGAATGAGTTGGATGCATTAGCAAAATCTACTATTAGACTTCATCTTGCAGAGTCAGTTTATTTCACAGTAGTAAATGAGCAGACTACGAAATATTTGTGGAAGAAACTGTGTGCCACTTATGAAAAGGAAACTACCTCTAATAAAGTTTACCTCATGAAGAGGTTGTTTGAGCTACAGATGAAGGAAGGGGTATCCATTGCTTCTCACTTGAATGAACTCAATATTATTTTCAACCAACTTTAGGCTCAGAAGATGAATTTTGATGCGGAGACTAAGGCAATATTTCTCTTATGTTCATTGCCATCCTCATGGGATACCTTCCGTACAGCTGTCAGTAACTCTGCACCTGGTGGAGTACTGAAATTTGATGATGTTGTGGGTAGCTTGTTGGCCGAGGAGATTAGACGGAAGTCTATGGATGGCAATAAGTAGGATGCAGCCTTAAATGTGCAAAGGGGCAGATCATAGTTCGGCTTGTTGCGATGGATCCTGTTTGCCACCTTGACAACCTATCTTGATGTTATAGTCACAAGTACAGGTGCCACCTTGGAGAGATCAATCGACTCGTGAATTGCCTCAATGAAACAAGGATCGGTGCTAGCTATGTGAAGAGGAAGCTATAAGGGAATAGAGATGTGAGAAGTGACTGGGAAGATGAAGACAAGAGCCGGTGCAAGGAAACTGATGGGAGAGGGTGCACAAGGAGGAGATGGATGCAACTTGAGGCTGGTGGCAACTTATCGCTCTTTTCTCTTGCTCAAAGGTGTGTTAGCAAGGGAAAAATCTAGAGCTTGGATGACATACATAGAGGAGGATGCACATGAAGAAAGTAGGATGAAGAACCCAATGCATGGCAATGTGGGCAATGGCATGGGTTTTGTATAAAGGCTGATAGGTGAGAGGGAAAGCACGAGTGAAGTTTGACTTCGACCTCCTCAAAGGTGTGTTAGCGAGGGAAAATTCCAGAGCTTGTGTGACGCACATAGAGGAGGATACACATGAAGAAAGCAGGATGAAGAACCCAATGCATGGCAATGTGGGCGATGGCATGGGTTTTGTATAAAGGTTGATAGGTGAAAGGGAAAGCACGAGTGAAGTTTGAGTTCTTCATATGTGGCCTTAGCGGAAACACTTTCATACATCCACCCCTGGACCGAGGTAGATTTCTTTTTGGATGTTCTTCCTGAACTACCAGATGAAATCAGTTCATGCCACAAGGCTGCAGAGCACATGGCCACCAGCATGACAAACAATGTCATTCCTTTAGCGTGTATGAGATTGTCCTATGCCAAATCACTTATAGGTACAAGTGCCACAAGGGTTAGGCTTACTTCAGTGTATCCATTGCCACAACCTCTACCCATTGTGATCTCATACTCCACCAGTGATGGAGTCTAGCTTCAACAGATGGTCATGTATGAGAGCCTTCTAGATCAGTGCCTCTTCTATCATAGGCAAGGACATTTTCTTAGGGATTGCCTGAGCAGATGCGCCCTCAAGCTAGACATGGCACACATGTGCCTCCTGTCCTAGAGTCTCCCCTTCCACGAGCCCTCTTATATATACCTAGATGAATCTAGGAACATGCCAAAACTCACCATTTAGGAAAGTGCCTTGTGGTAGTCATCCACAAGACAATAACCATCATGCATAGTAGGGATTAGCTACCATGACATCCCCACTAATGTCATCAGTGCCCAGTAGTGGGTGTAGAACTTTGTATTAATATATGCTCACACACACACACCACACACAAACACACACAAGAGCATACATACAAAGGCCTACATACTGAGTTTCTATTAAAGCTCTAGAGACGCAGGCAAACTCAGCCATAGTGAAGCCTAGCACTTAGGGAGCCTTCTTAGCCTCCACCTTAGCCTAGCACTTAATGAATTCTCCCCATCCACTAGCCTCCACCTCAAAATCCAGCTCCTACCCTAGCTCAACCTCCATCACTCCAGCTCCACCTATGTCTTCGGCTCGACTTCAGAGGTTAATGCTCTAGAGGTCACTAAGGGACCTTCAAGTGTTAGTGTTCCCGAAGGCGAGCATCCAGCCAGGAGGACAAACAGATGGAGAAGAAGACTAAGGTTGAGACAATGACAAAGACACAATCAGAGTTAGAGATGGCATATTGCCACTGTGGACCAATAAGAGGGGCCATAGAAAAAGATTGAGCATCTTGTAAAGGATTTTGTAAGCTGTGCCAAGGAGCATTATAGGTCGCAAAGGGGAGTGGTTGGCATTTTGGCAAGCACTACATTTTTGGATTAGTCAGTTATTCTACGAATTGATAGAGGGACCAAGCTCAGAGCATTTGGATCCTCGAGAGTATCATTGAGGACCTTGTGATTGTGAGGAGAGTGGAGGAGATATGATAGGGCCTGAGGGAGGGATGCTCTTGACCTTTAATGAGATTATGGATAGTGGTTGCATGATAGAGAGCCTGACTCAGAGGTTGATACATTTGATCCACAAGGAGGGGGGAATAGTGGTTGCATGCTAGAGAGCCTAACTGAGGGGCTGATACATTTGATCCCGAAGGAGGAGGGTGACCGAGAGGAGTTCCACTAGTGGTCATCGATCCACTCATCTACATAGAAACCATAATGTGAAGAAAATTTTCCCTCCATTTGACCAAAAGCCTCATGATATGAAACATCTAAATCATGTTGCATATCTGAAATCTTCAATAGGAAAAGTCTCCCCCAATGCACCAATCATCATATAAGAATGTCAATAGGGACTCCCAACAAGCATCAATGTAACTTCTACGAGAAGAGAATGTCACTGCAATGGACTCAAGACTTTCATAGCCCATCAAACTAAGCTATGCCTCTTCAAGCATCTCCTCCTCGGGGGGGTCACTCATCATATGTAACCCTATCACGTGAGTTCAACAGAAGGATTTTTTTTATTTCTAAAATTTACAGAAATAAATATACATAAGGGACTATTTAAAATAGTTTTGGAAAAAATTTACAGATTTGTATAGAAAAGGGGTACATTTTATTAATGAAATTTTTTACAAAAAAGGGACTTTAAATATAGGCCTTGAACGCACGTGATATAGAGGGTTTATACATAGTGACCCCCCCGAGATCTCCTCATGCTTTTTTGATAATGGTTGGTCCTACATGCTTTTATACTTATATGCCTTTTGTGCACTAATACTAGTGTTAGACGCTCTCCCATTAATCAATCTAATCACCTCCCTAAACATGATTGGCCCTAACCAATTGGCCCTAACCAAATAGGAATGGCTACATACCTCTACCCATAGGCCCACCTAAAGTTGTATGCATAGGACAACCTTGGCTAGACCACACTATCTTTGTAGTGCAAGAACATTAATCCTTCTCCAAATCTTGTCCAATAGACTAAGACCACAAAAAGGTTCTTCTATGGCATCAAATGGCATGCTCAACTCTCGAAAGTGAGCTTAAATACAACTAATGCTACATAGCCTTGTAAATCCAACATGCTAAATTGCAAGATATGAAAGATAGCACTTCAAACCGAAATGGTAAGTCTTGCCTCGACACCTCCGACAGACTCCTTAGAGGATCCTTCCTTGAGAGGCATATTTAATGTCTCTCTATGAGGAGTTGGCTTAACCTCAAATGATACTTTTGTAAAAAGGAAAACGTATGAACGGATGAAAGTAATTGTCACAAATACAAGTGACATGTAAGGGAAACTTGGAGAACATGATTTATGATTGAGAAACAAACAAACAAAAAAACAAAAGAAAAAGAAAAAGCAACAAAAATGAAAAATATCACTATCAGCTTTCCACTCACATTCCATAAGCCTTTGTAGTACTAAGAAGTCAAGACACAACCAACCATAGTCTAATATCTTTCTCTAAATTGTACCCCCTGAGTGATTGTTCGGTGTGTTCTACCTCCAAGCCATGCTATCTTTTTAATATAGTTACATCCGGCTATCATGGGGTGGCTAGTGATAGCCATATTGTGTTCCAATAGAGAAATTTCTTTTCAGTATACTTAGACGAAGCGGAGCTAGTTGCTGATCTAGCGTGATGTCGAAAAAACCCATTGACATCCCAAATACCCGACTGGAGTGCACTTGGGCTTGTTTGTGACTCTTTGTGTGGCAAAATGAAGTCGTATCTTTGTTTCTCTTTTTTGCTCCAATTGTTGCCTTCTTTCTATGCTTTTCTTGTCTTGTACTCTACAGTTGATCATTCTCATCTCTGTATTGCGGCGAAGTCTATTTGTCACCTTGTCTGTTTTGAATCAGAATATCATCTGCTTGTTGATCGTCACCTTTTTGCACTAGTCTTCTCAAGTTCTGAGTTTGAATGTGGAGTAGGATTGCCAAATGTGTTCCCTGTTAACTCAGAATGCAAAAATACTTGACTAACTTTAACTGGAAACAATGTAATTTCAAAGAACAGTACACAGTTGGAAGTGAGGTGGAATAACTCAAAAGAGAGCTATAGATAGATTTCCAGACATTCACAAGTATAAGTGAGCTAAACACGAAAGTTTTTCTTCTTGATGTTTGCTTGAATAACAACTGATCTTAGCTTGAGCCAAAAAACAAACTTAAATTAAAATCGATCAACAAAATATCAAACGTTTGTTGACTAGACTTGCAAAATTTGGACATGTTAGCGTGGATCAATAACTGTAGCAACTAGGGATGTTTTTATCCAAGCTATGCTTATAAAATCCTGGCGAAAGTTTTCAAGCTCCTTTTTTTTAGTTTCACAATATCGGTGGAGTTTAGTACCTTTTTATATATTTTCTTTTTAATTTTGAAGGAAAAAATGTAAATCCAGGCGAAACTTTAAATTTTTTTGCATAAAAGTTTCAAATCCTAGAAAACGTTTCAAACGTTTATTTTTATAAGGGCATACAAAATTTCGATGCCAATATAAAATTTTAGCTTCTTAACAAAATCCATGGTAGCAATGACAATATTATTACATTGTAGAATGTTTAATACCTCGGGGGGGTCACTATTTATAAACCCTCAAGGCCTATATTTAAAATCCCTTATCTATAAATTTTTTCATTAATAAAATGTACCCCTTTTCTATACAAATCTGTAAATTTTTTCCAAAACTATTTTAAATAGTCCCTTATGTATATTTATTTCTGTAAATTTTAGGAATAAAAAATATCCTTTTTTTGAACTCACGTGATAGGGTTACATATGATGAGTGACCCCCCCGAGTTTAATACAAATGATTACAGTGTGCTCATAAATATTGAGCATCTCATTGAAGGTCAAGTTTGAGGTGCAATGCTACAAGTCCATGCTTATTTGCAAAAGACCTCATTTGTAAAATTTCTCCTAGTACTCTAAAATCAAAAGAGATGCTCTTTGAATTCCTGATGACGTTTGTTGATAAGTCTCATCTCTGTTCCATGCTATAAATGATGTGTTGGATGTATTATAGGGCATTGGATCTCCATTTTTTTTTTCATACCCCACGTTTATACGTTATCTCAATATTTGTGCTAAGAATCTTCAATACAATAACGGCCACCTTGTCTTCGCTAAGTCTTCTAGCATGATGAAGTAAATTTGGATATGGATTTTAGGAAATGCAACTACTCTTTTATAACATAAAATCAACTCCATCCAAGAACAAACCTTGTAGCCATCTCCTTTGCAAGCTTCATTTTCCTTGCAAGCTATAGCGACAATAATAAAAAACATTAGTCTCGACTCAATAATCTACAAGTTGGTTGAATTGTAAAAAAATTTAAAATTAATAAGTAGATTATTAATTTGGGCTTTAGGATATAGGGTTCACATTTAGGGTTTAGGGGTCTTGGGTATAGGGTTCACGGTATAGTGTTGAGGGTATAAAGTATATGGTATAGCGTTTAGGGTCTTGGGTATAGGCTTTAGGGTATAGGGTATAGGTTCAGGGTATAGGGTTTAGGGTCTTGGATATAGGCTTTAGGGTATAAGATATAGGATTTAGGGTTTAGGGTTTCTGGTATAGGGCATAGGGTTTTGGATACTATAGTGTATAGAGTTTAGGGTTTATAATATAGGGTTTAGGGTATAAGGTGTAGGGTTTATAGTATCAATTGTGAAGATAGTGGGAGAGAGGGAAGGAGTCTCACTTGCGGCTTTCTCACATACATAGTGGGGGAATACACACATAGGTGGAGGCTGAAAACAGTTTTCCTCTTCTTAGTTGTGAAAGCCAAAAGAACTCTAGTACAAAGAAATAGCAGAACCCTATATGTGGGTCTCAAACCAAACTCAACTAACTAAGGTGGCATACTAGCTAAGCCACGAACTAGAGTAGATAAGGATATCTGTCATCCAGCTATTATTCATGAGCGGTGTACCAACTGCATCTGCAGCTAACAAGTCAGTGACATAAATGCACAACGGTCACCCTGGCATATCGCGAGTGGAGCTCGATATCTCAACACTTCCCCTCGAGCACAATCCCAAGCACAATAAGTAGGTCTCTCAACTTGCGCAGCTTCTCTGTGCCCAATGCCTTTGTGAATCTGTCAGCTACCTGATCCTCTGTGCTGACATAAACTAGATCAATAAGACCTAGTAAAACCTTCTCCCGCACATAGTGATAATGCACCTCAATGTGCTTTGTTCTAGCATGATAGACTGGGTTATTTGCCAAGTGTATACTGCTCATGTTGTCACAATAAATGACAAATGGCCCATCTATAGACTGATGCATATCATAAAGTAACTTATGCAACCAAGCTACCTCACATGCAGCCATTGCTGCACCCCTGTACTCAGCCTCTATGCTCGACAAGGAAACTATAGGCTGTTTGTTGCTGCTCCAGGTGACTGTTGCACTCCCAAAAGAGAACACATATCCATTGGTAGATCATCTATCAGAAGTACTACTAGCCCAATCGGCATCAGTGTATCCATGCAACTGTATCTGAACCCCGGCCTCATAAAATAGTCCATACTACAATGTGGACTTCACATACCTGAGTATGCGTCTAGCCGCATCCAAATGTGGTTTCCTTGGAGCCTGCATAAACTGACTTACCAATCCAACAACATAGCTTAAATTTGGCCTGGTAATAGTCATATAAATCAAACTTCCTACTATGCGTCTGTACATAGTAGGGTCTTCCAAAAGCTCACCTGCATCTGTGCTCAGCTTCACATTCTGCTCCAAAGGATCTGAAATAGGCTTATAGCATGTCCAATCCATACTGCCTCTGTAAGAGCTGTATCCCACTTGGTGATCTAATCACCTCATTGCCTAAGAAATAACGCAGCTCTCCCAAATCCTTCATCTCAAACTTCTGCTTCAATAGCATTTTCACATGAAGGATATCTTCATCACTATCACCTGTGATGATCAAATCATCAACATAAATGACAAGCAGCATAATACCTTTCTCTGTTTTTCTCACATAGAGTGAGAAATCTACCTTGGAAATCTGAAAGCCAATAGTGACAAGATACTGTCCTATCATTAATGCTCTATTCTGAGCCACTGGATTCACCATCCACATAAGAGTGACCTACATTCACATCAAACATGGGCTGATCTACCTTCTCTTTTCCTTTTCGTGATACCTGCGTACCACTATCTGCATTGCTTTGAGGAGATTCGCCCTTGCCTTAATTTCTTTGCCTCTTTTTAGGACTATGTCAACATAGCGCCTAAACCTACCTTGCTCATATGGTAAAGTTCTCATGAAGTGCATCAAGCTACCACTGTTAAAATATGGTGTGATAGTCCACAAGGGCTCTTCTGGAGTTGTTGCAATAACAAGAACAAGCACAGGATGCCGAATTTGGATTTGTCCCTCCTTCCTTGCCTTTCATGTACGATCCCCTATGTCACCCTTATATTGCTTTCTAGCATAGCATATATGCTGTAATAATCCTGAAGCACCTCTGAGTTGTACTTTGTAGACAAATCCATATGTGCCAGAACCTATCTTTTCACCAACTTGGATCTCATTTTCAGTTATGTACATCATGAAGGACACATTGCTTATATGACTTGCCCTAATCTGTAGCTTTTGAGAATCACTACCTTGCACTTCTCGCATTTTTCCATTCGAAATCCTTGCACTTTGTTCTTCTTTTCCTACTTCCTCTGCCCTTCCAAAAGCAATTACTGACTTTTTCTCCCAACTTATAGCTAGTATGGTTTTCACATCTGACCTTATAATCTTTGTCTTATTTTTAGCCCAAAAGAAATTCCATAAATGCATCTTTTCCTCATTAATATCATTTGCAAATGTTGGGTTCCTTGCGCATGCTTCATTAAACTGAGCCAAGACATTACCAATGTTGCTCTCTACCCATAGCATAACATCAATGTCCCATTTTGTGATCCCTATAAGGTGTTTCCTGTTAGGCTCCAGTTCTACTTGATGCCGTGTATTCAAAACAACTTTGCTTTTTAGAGTATGCAATCTAGAAGTGCTTTCTATGGTCATCTCCGTCTCCTTTGTACTCATGTTATTTATCTCTGCAAGAAGCTCATCTCGAAGGACCTGATTGACATACTTCCGTTGTCCTTTAGATAACTCAAAATCAATAGCCTTATGCTTAGATCCTTCCATCCCTAAACCATATGTAAGATCAAATCAAAAGAGCATTCAAAAATAGTTCTAAATCTAAGAAATGGAACAACTTTATCATAGCCTAACATACATGAAATTGGTATCAACATATTAAAAAAAGAAGGATCACATCACATCATGCATACCAAACAATAATGCATATGCATATTCACAACATAAACTTAAAAAAATAAATAAGCATATATTTCTTCAGGTTGTTAGCTAGAACTAAGGAACTTGGTCCTAGGTCATGGTGCCTCTTAGCCCCCTACCTTGTGATCGCAGGAACCAGACACCACTTCCTGAATTAAGCCCTTCTTTCATGTTTGAAAGCATAATACTACACTACATAAAGCATGCCAAACCAATTTCAACTTACTCTATACAATGCACCAATAAATACATTAACAAAGAAAGAGCACATCACAGATAAGGATGCATATGCATATTCACAACAGAAACTTTTACAAAATAAATAAGCATACATTTCTTCAGCTTGTCAACTAGATCTAAGAAACTTGGTCCTAGGTCGTGGTGTCTCTTAGCCCCCTACCTTGTGAGTGTAGGAACCAGACACCATTTCTCGAACCAAGCCCTTCTTTTATATTTAAAATCATAATACTACACTACATAAAGCATGCCAAACCAATTTCAACTTACTCTATACAATGCACCAATAAATACATTAACAAAGAAAGAGCACATCACAGACAATGATGCATATGCATATTCACAACAGAAACTTTTACAAAATAAATAAGCATACATTTCTTCAGCTTGTTAACTAGATCTAAGAAACTTGGTCCTAGGTCATGGTGCCTCTTAGCCCCCTACCTTGTGAGTGTAGGAACCAGACACCACTTCCTGAACCAAGCCCTTCTTTTACAAAATACATTAAAAAAGAAAGAGCACATCATAGACAATGATGCATATGCATATTCACAACAGAAACCAGACACCAAGCCAGGAACCAGACACCACTTTCTCCAAGCCCTTCTTTCATGTTTGAAAGCATAATACTACACTATATAAATCATGCCAAACCAATTTCAACTTACATTATATAAAGGACCAATAAATACATTAAAAAAGAAAGAGCACATCACATCATGCATACCAAACAATGATGCATATGCATATCCACAACATAAACTTTTAAAAAATAAATAAGCATTTTTTTATTCAGGTTGTCAGCTAGATTTAAGAAACTTGGTCCTAGGTCGTGGTGCCCCTTAGCCCCTGCCTTGTGAGCACAGGAACTAGACACCACTTCCTAAACCAAGCCCTTCCAAAACATTGGCAAAGCACATAAGTAGACCACGATATATAGGATAGTTCCACATTCTACTAAGAATCATAGAAGGCATGGAACCAAGGACTACATTGACATAAAGAAGTAGCTTCTGCTTACCTGTTATATATATCCTCTTTTTTTGGATCCGAGTCAAGGAGATCAATTGCTAGAACATGGAAATGTTGAAACCATTGGCATAAAGTCTCGCTTGCATATTTCTCATCCAAATAGCTCCTTGCTTGCTTAATATTTTGGTTGCTTGCTCATCCAAATAGCTCCTTCCCTCCCTACATGGCGGCTTTATGTACTCTTGCACTAGTTATACTCTTCTATTCACTGGTCCCTTCCTTTCTTCACGATGACTGTTGTTTTTTCACTCGATTGATTTTCTTCTTAGCTGCATGATCTTGGGCTAGTTCCTTACGTTCACGCATCCTCTTCTACTTGGTCATTGGTCTTGCTGAATAGATTCTCCTCTTTACTTAACTTTGGAGCCGCAGTTGCCCTTCTTTGATTCACGCACGTTGCTAACTTTGATCTTCTTGTAGCTTTTTTGGAGCTCTTTCTTTGCATCATTTTGCACATTGCACTTCATGCTTATTTTATGTTGTTACTTTCATTCTGGGTGGTAGCAAGCTAAGGGTGTCCACTTCCGGACCACTTTCAGGTGAGTGTGACACCCGCTCGAGTGAAAATACAAAGGTTTTGCTTTGGTCTCCAATACCTTGATCAAGGTATTAGCTCCAATGAAAATAACACACGAGGACAACCGAGCCAAGCCACCAATACCTCGATCGAGGTACTGGGCTTTTTTCACCGGACCGAGCCTCTACCTCGATCGAGGTTTGCTGGCAAGCCACCTATACATGCCACATCTACCTCGTTCGAGGTATTCTGGCAATCCAGCTCAACCTCAATCGAGGTAAGGTGGCGTGTCCAGCATACCTCGATCGAGGTATGTGCCATCCGACAGGGCAGATGACATACCTCGATCGAGGTATGCTAGACCGATGGCTTGGCATCCGACTGCTGCCGACATACCTCGATCGAGGTATCGTGGCATGTCAAAACCTCCATCGACGTGGATGTACCGAGATGTATGGGCATGTCACAATACCTCGATCGAGGTATCGTGGCATGTCAATACCTCCATCGACGTGGATGTACCGAGATGTATGGGCATGTCACAATACCTCGATCGAGGTATCGTGGCATGTCAATACCTCGATCGAGGTAGATGTACCGAGATGTATGGGCATGTCACAATACCTCGATCGAGGTATCGTGGCATGCATGCAGAATACCTCGATCGAGGTAGCTAAACCCTAATTTTTCTTATAAAAGGAGAGCGACCCCCCTCATTCCGCATACCTCGATCGAGCTCCTCCTCATCCACCGATTTCGGATTTGCAGGACTTCGACGGAATTGTGCGAGCGACGGAGAGCCACCAATGGACATCGACGGAGATGGACGGAGCCGAAGCGGGAGAGTCCAGGTAGGGTTTTTTTTATGTAGCATTTTCTTTTTGGTAAAATTTGATTAAATTTTAGTTTATAAGAAAAATTATAAAAAATTTCTAAATTTCAAATGCATTTTAATGTTTTTTTGAAATTTATGAATTACGACATTTTTTATTTAAAATGTGAAAATGAAAATTTTTTTAAAAAAATAGAGCTATTTTTATTAAATAAAAAAACGTTCATAGGAATAATTATAAAATATTTATAAATTTGAAATGCATTTGTAAATTTTTTTTAAATTTTTGAATTACGACAGTTATAATTTAAAATGTGAAAATTTTAAATTTAAAAAACGGTTAATGAGGCATTTTTTATTGAAAATGTGAAAATGTTCTATATTTCTGTTTTTTTTATGTAGCATTTTCTTTTTGGTAGAATTTAATTAAATTTTAGTTTATGAGAAAAATTATAAAAAATTTCTAAATTTCAAATGCATTTTAATGTTTTTTTGAAATTTATGAATTACGACATTTTTTATTTAAAATGTGAAAATGAAAATTTTTTTTAAAAAATAGAGCTATTTTTATTAAATAAAAAAACGTTCATAGGAATAATTATAAAATATTTATAAATTTGAAATGCATTTGTAAATTTTTTTAAAATTTTTAAATTACGACATTTATAATTTAAAATGTGAAATTTTTAAATTTAAAAAACGTTTAATGAGGCATTTTTTATTCAAAATGTGAAAATGTAAAAATTAGGTTTTTAAAAATCATCTTTGGAAAAAAAGAGATTAAAGTTATTTTTTTTAATTAGAGCTTATTTTATTTAAATAAAAAACGTTTAAATCTTAGTTTATAGGAATAATTATAAAATATTTTTAAAATTGAAATGCATTTGAAAGTTTTTTTAAATTATTTTTGGAATTACGTAATTATTTATTTAAAATGTGAAAATGTAAATATTTTGTTTTTAAAATCATCTTTTAAAAAAAAGAGATTAAAGTTTAAATTAGTGCTATTTTTATTAATATAAAGAAACGTTTAAATTTTAGTTTATAGGAATAATTATAAAATATTTCTAAATTTGAAATGCATTTTAAAGTTTTTTTAATTATTTTTGGAATTACGTAATTTTTTATTTAAAGCCTGAAAATGTATATATTTTGTTTTTTGAAATCATCTTTTTAAAAAAAGAGATTAAAGATATTTTTTTTATTAGTGTTATTTATATTTAAATAAAAAAACGTTTAAATTTTATTTTTAAAAATGATCTTTTAAAAAAAAGAAAATAAGAGTTTAAGTTAGTATTTAAATGTCAAAAAGTATATAATTTGTTTTTTAAAATAATCTATTAAAAAAAATTTATAAGTGAAGTTTACAAATTACTGAAGTTTTGAATTTAATGTAACGTTTAAATTTTGTTTTTAGAAATCATGTATGAAGAACAAGAAAATAAGAATTTTGTTAAAATAAGAAAATCATGTATTAAAAACAAGAAAACAAGAAAACAAGAACAAGAAAAAGAGAGATTAAAGTAGGTTCTATGCTATCTTTGAAATTGGTGCTATTTTTATTTAAATAAAAAAACGTTTAAATTTTAGTCTTCAAAACCATCTTTTAAAAAATCATCGTTTATGTGGAATATTATAGATTATATAGTTGGTTAAGAGTTGTTTCATAATTTAGGTAGAGTAAGTAGGCTGTATAAAACACCACATGGGCATTATCCCTAAAACACCACACCACATGGGCAAAGACCCCAACACTAGAGTGGTTAGATGCATAAGCATATGGCTAATTGGATCTTGTAAATGCACCAGCGCATCGAAAACACATACGTAATTTATGATTGTCCAAAGGTCTCCTCTCTCCCCAAGCATGGGAACCAAGTGATGATCTATAGGAATGGCCACTAGTTGAGGTGGATTGCCCAACCAAAATAGATAATATTGAAAAGGCTTAATTATTTTCTCAAAGTTCTCGCTTTAAAAGGTTTGTAGTGTGAACCCGCTCTCTTTTTTAATGTGTAGTCCGAGAAATACTAGATGCGCCTTGCTTGTGTATCGTTCAAAGTCAGCTTCCCTCGAAAACTGTTAATGAATACAACATGTGGTGTCTCCTTCCCTACAAGCTGCAACCTCCTTGACTATGCACCACCATCTAATGTCAAGGTACAGTACTCATACTACTGCCAACGAACCATCTGCACATCACAAGTATCTAGTGCAACTCGTGGCACTCTAGCAAAGTCACCACACAAAGTACACGTGCCTTCCACACAATCAAGGGAGTGGAATAAAGCATCACCATCTCGTGTACACAATATGGAATGAATGAAGTCGCGAGGGCTAGTAGGAACCACTCCCCTATGACCATCAAGGGAACGGAATACGTCATACATCAATCCAAAATCCACATGGTAGCGACAACAGCATGTGTCACGCTCCTAAGAGCATCGCACAAACCATGGCCTGCATCGCTCAAATGACCTCTACCCAATCTTGAACTCCAGGTGCGCCTCTACAAACTGAGTGTACAACTCAGTCTGGGTACACTCCAAAAAACATGCACCATGCTCAATGTACACATCGCGTGACACCCTCTTCCGCAATGCCTTCTTGAACACCGGGGATGCTCTGCAATGCTCCTCCCAAAACTGTTGTATGAAGGACCTAGTGGAATCATCCAACAATCGATTGCTGCGAGGTGCATGACCACTCGAAGCCCAAAGAGCATCAGTCTCACTATCCTCTAGACTCTGCCTCCTAATGATGCCTGCTCGCAATGTGCGCGGTGCAATCTGAAGAAGACGTGAAGCAGTACGCACATGGCCTATCATATGAGGTCTACTAATGGCAGCCACAATAGCACGACGTGCTGCCAAGGCATCACTGGAGTTCCTATGCTTAATAGAAGCATAGGAACGTCGAACACTGGTAAGGACCTCGCTAGATACAACCCTATCTCTACATGCACCAAGACCAGCAAGCCTCCTACACTCTACCAAGTTAGGGTGATCAATCAGGGACGTGAGAAGAGAAGACTGCGAAGCTGGCGTGAGGTCATAAAAAAAAGACTGCACAATCTTGCTAGTACCACGACGGATAGTGGACTTCGGCAAGTCACATCGTGAAGCAACACTGCTGCTGCAAGGTGGGGCAAGGGGATCAATGGGAGATGGTAGGGTGGACGGGGGAAGGGAGGCGCCAAGCAGAGCGGGGGGAGGGGGAGGGGGAGGGGGAGGGGGGAGGGTGGAGGGGGAAGAGGTAGAGGTGGAGGCCAAAATGTAGGTGGCTAGGGGAAGGGCGGAGGCTAGAGGTAGGGGAGCAGATGAGGATGGGGGGACAATGGAGGTCGGGGTGGGGGTGGAGGTGGGATGTAGAGGTAGAGCTGGAGGTGGATCAGTGGTGGCAGCGCGAGCTCGAGCTATAGAGGCTCTCTTGCGCTCATGAGCCTTCCGCTTGCGCTCCTCGTCAATGAGATTTGGGGGGGGGGTCCTACATCTTTCACGTCTACTAGCTCTACGGCTTTGAGAACCCATTCTCAATGAAAGTAGGATGGAAGGTGTGACAAAGTGATGAGGAGGCAAGAATGGCTAAGAATGGGTGAAATGAACCAAAACGTGGTGTCTTATAGAGAGCCTCAACTCATCCACTAGATTGCTCTTCATTATTATTGGTGGAGAGGTGCTAAGATTGAAACTAATTGGCTAAGTTTTGGTGGAGAGGTCTGCTATGCCCAGAGCCCCGATCATATACCTCGATCAGACCTTATACCTCGATCGAGGTATTCAGTGCATTACGCATGTATGAACCTCGATCGAGGTATCCCTAGGTGTCCTCGGTCACATACCTCGATGGAGGTATTGTATGCCTCACCCAGGTCATATACCTCGATCGAGGTATTGTATGCCTCACACATCGTCATGTGTATACATCTAGCTGATGTGGCACCATGCATGGTCATGATGTGGTAATATAGTCTCTTCCTGCATGGTCATGATGTGGTAATATAGTCTCTTCCATGACATTGAAAGGTGATGTGGCATGATGAGTTGGCATTCATGAGGTGGTAGATTGACATGGCAAATTGAGGTGGAGGGATTGGTGACGTGGCAAGGTTGAGGAGGTATGCCAAGGTGGCATTGTGTGATCACATGGCTCATGATGTGGAATGATGAGGTGGCACATGTGGCAGCACGTGTGGCAATGTAAGGTGACATGGCAAGGAGTGATGTCACATCTCCTTGATGAGATGGCACCACGTGGTCTAACAACGTGGCATGGTTTTGATGACTCAGCCTTCCACATGGGCAGCATGCAGACTCCAAAGACTTGCCACTAGGGTCGGTGATGCTCCTAGCCTACCTCACCAAGCCTAATACCAAGCCTACCTTGTCTTGGTATTAGGCTTGGGTGGCCCTTTTTCCCCCACAAAAGGGAGATTTAACTGTTGGAGGCCATATCGTACGTTTCCCTTACTCAAATTTAACCAAAATTTTTTCCTCTTATTCATCATGCAGAGGACTAAAAATATTGACATTTTTGAAATGTTTGGTTATGTTTGAGAATTACTAGATTTATTTTCAATATTCTTTGTTGATCCTTTGAGGAGTAAAAGTAAAAATTAAACTTCAATCTTCCTAAATCTAACCGTTGGATTTGGGATTTGATGATTCAACCACACACCCTTATGTGCCTACTAACCTTCCACCGAATTGGATTTGCTTAATTATTCAAAATACTAAAAAAATGTGGTGTGCTACTAAAATGCATGTATTTTATGACTTTATTTATTATAAATAATTATTTATAATTAGATAAATCATTCAAAAAATTACCAATAAATCAAGTTAAGCTTTACATAATGCAAAGAGACCACTTACAAAGTTTCAATAACATTTAATCTAAAATGAGTGAGAAATTTAGAATTTAATATGACACTCTCTGTTCGTGACAAACGTGTGACCACCCTGGAACCATGCCGTGTGACACAAAGAAATTTTTTGTGTGTGCATCGAATTTTCGATTAGACTATACGATTGTGTGCACAATAGCAAGTGTGATGTTGTGTCAGAAGACTTCAAAGACTAGATCCATAGGGAAGTAGGTGAGATTTGCATTGTTGTGTGCTAAAAAGCTTGTTTTTCCACCTCCTAAGGATTGGGGAGTGAACAAAAAGTGGACACCCTTAGCTTGCTACTTCCCTTCTCCTTTTGCTCACTGCTCTACAGGCCATTCGAGCTTCCTTGTGTGTCGTCATCTACCTCTTTGGGTACCCACTACAAGGAGAGGAGCTCCAAAAGATGTACACACTGCAACTCCTCACCATGAAGAAAATACAAATGTTTGAGCACGTTCAAAGCGAAGAGATATCTTATACACTATGAAACTTTGAGCAGAGAACCAACAAGGGGTATTATGTCGTGGAGATGAACATACTTGCATTCAATATGCTTGGAAACATCTTGGCGCGCATTTTGTTCAATAAGCAAGCCTTCAGGTCTTATGCAGAAGCTTCCATGTTCAAGGATATGCTTCTAGAAATAAGCATCTTGTCTAGAGCTCCATTGATTGGGGATGTCATTCCGTATCTCCATTGGCCTCGATGCATTTTTGGAAGATGTACTTGTTGAGTGCAAGAGCGAGAAGAAAGGGCTAAGAAATGACTCCCTCCCAACCAACCTCACAAATCTCTGAGAAAGACACGTCGAAGCAATATAAAAGCACTCTTGGAGAGTGGTACATAGACTTTTGATGCAGAATGATCATGAGAGTTGCACTGAGAGATAGAGAGGTAGAACTCATAGATAGAGAGATAGAACGAGAGTGAGAGAGAGAGAGAGAGAGAGAGAGAGAGAGAGAGAGAGAGAGAGAGTTGATAATCAAGCGCAATGAGTGAGAGAGACATTGTGGAATCATTCATGGGAGAGGGGGATGAGTGGAAGACGATGGGAACAAGCAAGGTAAGGCTAGCCGAGTAGATAGAGAGAGCCTGAGAGGAAGATGCCAAGGAGGTGGGAGGAGAGAGATAAGGGAGAGTGAATATTGAGCGAGGTTAATGGGTGGCGAGGATAGTGATTGGATTTAGCCAATGAGAGGAGGATTAGGGGGATAGGGAAGGGCAGGATTAAGAAAATAAATACCCTTAAGCTCATTCTCCCTCCCCAAACAACAATAAGAGAGCTCCCACGACCTCGAGAGAGTTCACCAGAGGAGATGCCGATGCAAGGGTATTCCCCCATGTCTGGACCTTAGATGATTTCCTTACTTCACGCTCAGGTGTCAGGGCTACAGTCTTGGTTGATTGCATGCTACCCCTTGCCTCCTCATGGGAGCTATAACTCTTTCGTTCTTCTCTTTTTTTGGCGTTAAGTGACTCGCAAGTTGCTTCTCTTCCATTCCTCTCTTCTTGATTTTGAATTTTGCCTTGTCATTCCTATAGCTGATGTATTCAAATTTAATGTGTACTACATTCCCATTGAGTTCTTGATCATTCTTGCATGCACATTTGGTTTGGCAGCATACGTTCTCATTCTACTACCTTGTCTCACTTTTCTGGTGAGTTTTTCATTGTCTATACTTTAATTGTTTTAGATAACCATGCAAGCTAGTTGCTAGGTGGTGTGCAAGGGAAGTAGACACAGGTTGTGAGATGGAAATTTTAAAAATCTTGGCAAGTTACCCAAAAGAAGTTGTAGGGGGTGCATACAATCCCTATAGAGTAGGAAAATAACAAAGAAAGATACAATTACAATTCTAATAGAGGAACAAACAACATATTTAAGGTCTTTGTGTCATGGAAAAGCAAGCCATGGAGGCTAGAACGTGAAGCCATTAGAGTGACAACAATGGAAAGTGATCTCAAAATTGTTTGGAAGCATTCCAACAAGCAATTGCAAATTATTAAAAATTGTTATCATCTTGGAGAAGGATTCTAAAAAGCAATTGTAGGCATGGATATTTTGTTGAGGATGCACAATGTAGTATGTTGAATGACATGAGCTGTGGAGCTAGCTCGCTAGTTGTCTCTTGTCCCATTACTTGACATAAGACCTAGTTGACTGGCTTCATGTCCTTTCTTACTCAATTCTATCAGCTACGTTGGCATATGATTTCAATATATAATGAACATATTGTAGGCTAGAATGGTGTGCTCATTTGTGGATACATGATGTTCATATTTGATTTTAAGTATGGGTTAGTTAGCTAATGCCTATGTTAAATGCTATTCGAGATAGCTTATTGGTCCATGTTGGAAATCCAGCTAGCTAAATAGTTCTATATTGCACATTATACTACCATTCAAATGCAATGTTCTAGGTAGATTATTGTCCCATGTATCACTATTACATATGCAATGTTTTGAAAAAAAAGTATGCAATTAGCTATGGCTGGTGCTCATGTTGAATGATATTGAGCAAGGGATCTAGATTGTTATTTGATATTGCAAAGTGTATTATGTTCAATTCTAACTTAGCTAGTTGTCAAATATGTCCACCAACAAGACATTCCCTTTCTTTTTCATATATGATATATCAAATAGTTAGCAAGAAATTACCTTTATTATCTATATCTGACATATTAGATAGTTGGAAGCTATGTCAAATGATGTTGGAGCCCTGGATCTACTAGAGCTATTAAAGAATGTAATAAGATTGTTGATTTATCACGTTTCACTTTTCTACACAAGAAGATTGGTCCTAATAACCATCACAACTAGACCAAGTTGGTCTCCATGGAAGTAAATTTCTTAGCTAATCTTGTAATAGTATATATTGACAATACTTTTCATTTCAGGTACAATCTATGATGCATATGGGTGCATAACAAAGTCATGAAACAAACAAAAAAGAACACACAATTTCCCTAATATTTAAAACATACCCACATTTGATCTTTTCACATTAGATTCCCTCTAACATGAGTAAGTACATGCAATATCTTTAATCCTTTTTTATGTCTCTTGTGAGTCCTTCATCTCTCATCTCTCTAATCCAAGGAATAATATTTACTAGAGCTCCATTCCTCCAATGGACATTAGAGCCCCATTCCTCCATAAAAATTAGATACGTCCTTCCACCATGCACACTAGTCATATGTCTCAAGTACACTGTACATGGTGGTCCTTCTAACCCATATTCCCATGCAATGGTGGTCCCAATACACAAAAGGCCAGTAGGCATTAATGGTGTGCAAGGGTCATCAAATATTTTCCTCTCCATAATGCACCTAATGCCACATCCCATCTCCATCCCAACAAAAATGTTAACAGGATGGGACAAATGGAACAAGGTGTGAATGCTCTTCGTTCGAGAGGAAAATGAAACAAATCAAGTGAACAATTCCCAATTCTTCCAAATACCCGCCATGCTCTTCTTGCCTCCATGTAGAGCCATTAAAGTGCATAAAACTATATGTGCACCCATTGATCACAAGGATCCCCAAGGTTAGTGTGTGTGTGTGTGTGTGTGTATTTATTTATTTATATATATACATGCAAATATAACTCTCTAAAAATTACAAAAATACTTTTAATGATACTTATATATGGTAGGTTAATTATATATACTTATAAAGATATATCTTTAAATATGCATGCATGCATGTGTGTGTGTGTATTTATATTAATATCCTTATGCACACCTTAAATAGCACACTATGGCCGACTAAAGTGGTACCAAGTTAGGCTATATTTATTTATTTATTTATATATAAGATTATAAGAAAACAACCTTAATCTGATGGATAAATAACAGTACCTTTGTCTAATTTAGGACAATCAATCAGGGACACACACACACACATATGCAAGCTGCAAGCTAAGCTAGAGACAAAGGAGAAAGCTCAAACATGAGTTGGCCCCTAAACTCACGTGCCTGCACATGGCCACTTGGCATACATTAGATAGAGGAATGTTTAAAGACAAAGTTAATACCCTTTGCAAATTGTACATCAATTTTGTGACTCAAACCTACTACAAACCTTGGAACAAAAACAACATGCATTGTTGGCCAATATTGTAAGAGATTACGCAATATCCTTTGCCCATTGTGCATCAATGTTGTCAATGTAACCTACTACAAAAGCTATTGAACAAAAAAGATGTGCATTAGTACATTAGCAAAGGCTTCCTTGCCCATCATGTTGGGGACATTGTCGTCTGATTAAGCAATGACTGATGATCCAAAGCTTTCAAAAGGGTGGCATTTCCGTGAAGATTACAGATATAGAGATCAAGATAGAAAGGCTAATAAAAAGCAAGAGCATGCATCTTGATAAGACAAAATGATGTCCACGTGGGGCTGGATGCCTAGTATGGGTATGGGATTGGGTTGGGAACATGGGTGGGCTAATATAGACATGGCAAAAGATGGGGTTTCTTAATTCTTCCTTTCTTCCACTGTCACCCTTTGCTCATTCATCAATGTGCATCCCTAAAGCGAGTTGGGAGAAAGAGGGGATTACAACATGTTATGTATCCCCGCAGACATTGAATTATATTAGGACAATCTCTAGGGACATATCTTACCTTCCTTAGCACTCCACGAGGACATCTAGAGGTGCATGTAGCTAGGAGAGGTCTTGCTCATATGGGACTTCAATGCCAAGACCAATGACATGTGTGTGTGTGTGTGTGTGTGTGTGTGTGTGTGTGTGTTTGTGTGAAAATAGAAAGAGAGTATGTCCCCCTATGCATTGATACATATATTTAAGTATTTACATGTGGCATTTTAGTTTAGTTCATTTCTTCTTATTTCTTGTCATAAATCTATAGAATCTTCCATTATACAAGATTGTGAGGCTGGATAGATGGCTTAAGTGTACTAAATATATGAGAATGCTTGAAGGGTAGATTTATATTTAAAGCCTCTATTGGCTGGCAAGTTCTTTGCATTGTGATAAATTTCTAAATATATAAATGTATAGAAATAGATGATGAAATTAAAGTTAGATTTTCACACACACACACACACACAACTAAATACATGAGTTACTGCATATTCACTACTCTAGCTCTACTCATTAATTTAGTTGAATTTTTACCTACTTTTTGCAATCATAAACTGCAACTAAAGAAATACTTAAAATATCTAACAAGACACCTTCTACCAGGTCATTATAGAAAATTTCATTCTTTAATTTAAATTTGTGTCATTTTAATCATTTGATTCTTCTTGCTAAGAATCTACTTGTTGCTTATGTTTACCTATGTATGTAGTGTCCTTCCATGTCCTTGTTGAAGATAGAAGCATGGAGAGATATATCCCTACTATATGACTTGATGAGGGGTAGACATAGTGCTGGTGATGGGCCTACCATAGGCTTAAGTTAGCCAAATGTACGTTGGATATAAGGCCACGCATTGGTCTAGTTAAGGTATTGATTGAGTATTGAATTAAATTTAACTGTCTCGGATATATTGGTGACAATAGTACATTGCATTTACATTTTATGCAATATCAAATGACTTCATGTTCAAATAGATAGAACCTCCACATTATTATCATTCTAGCAAGCATTAAATGTTAACACTAGATTGTACTTGATTGCACAAGTCTTCTTTTGGTGCTTAATTCTATAAATCTAGCCAAATTTTTAAATTGTATGTATAATATGTAGGCAAAAGTTTCCAAATATATTTATTTATTATATAAAACTTTGGTGAATTTTCATGGACTTTATTTATAATTTTATAATCTTAAAGGCTAAACCTAGCTCTTTTTTTAATTTTAGTTTCAAATTGTGGCGAATATACTAAGCTTTTATTTTTATAAAAGCATACAAACTTTCGCAAGCCATATAAAACTTTCTCTTATTAACGAAACTAACGTGAAACCTCTAATCATTGATTACACTGCATTCGACAAGCGTACTCTATGGATGTTAAAAACCATATCCAAAATCTTGTGGTTTAAACCAACCTGTGAGATTTTTGACACATATTGGCAAAGATTTAAAAGTAAAGTAGTGTTTTCAAAAGCTCATTGAGGTAGAAAGAAGTCATGTGTGTATAATTAAGGGCATGGACTTCTCAAGACGACACTAGACAGGGACTAAAAGGGGAAGGACAAAAGGTGGAAGGATCAAACAAGCTCAACATGAGGGATGACCAAACGATGCAAAAACATGCTATTAAAAAAATTTGACAACATGTTCTTGCACCATTTGGTTGTCCCTCATATTTCATGATGTTACATCATCCCCTTTTGATAGAAAAGCTCTTGTCTAGGAACAAATCAAAACACTTTCCTAGGAATTGATCAAAGGACTTGCCTAGGTTCCATCAAACAAAACACATATAAGAAATATTTTGAAGAAATGTACATGTCTAGCTGGAGGCTCGAGGATGGAGGAGATTGTGTCAGGATGCATTAGTAGTTGGAAGTTGTAGCTATTAGGAGTTTGTGTCAGGGTGTTGAAGAAAATGGCAACAACTATCAAGGAATGATATTTTAAAGTGTCCTAACTCACACATGTGGATCATCTATACAAATGGGTGGGGTTCCCTCAGAAAGGTCAATATGTGCAATGTTTTATTTTCTAATCAAGATAATTATCGATTAAAATGTAGTTAATTTCTATGCATTTTACAAGAGACACTGGTTGTGCATATAGAGATTTGCATGTTGGACCATGGATGAGGCACATAGATCTCATCTATGGTCCAACATTTAAAAAAATGCAAAAAGGTACAAATGATTGGAGGAGCCATCTTGCTCTTGGGCATGCCAATCCGAGCAAGCTTTATATAAAAAATTTCCTTTCTAAAATTTTTTGGCCATCTAGATATGTGTATTTACCTCATCCATGGTCTAAAACAAAAAGAAATTGCTACTTTTTTTATAAAATATTAGGGAGGAGAATGGGGGGAGATTCTATCAGGAGATACCAGAAGGATTATTGGGTTTATCTTTTTGTTCCTTTTCAACACCAAGAAAACACTCCTCTTTTTGGGCTTGTATCTTCCAAACAAAGAAGAATGTGAGCAATATCAATAAGGCAACTTTTAACCACCTTATTGAGATTTATAACTTAATTCTTCATGTCTTCTAGCTAAATTCCATTATTTTAGTCCTCAAATTTGCATCACAAAATTTGACATGAAATCCCATGTAGGAAAAACACTCAAAAATGACATTTTGCTATCTTTTTCACCTTCTTAACAACAATGGATCTACATAAGTATCAATACATCAAAATTGGAGCAAAATTATAGTCTAAAGAGAGATCGACAAGTCTCTCATACAGACTTTTTGCAAATAACAAGCTCTCCTTATACAAATTAACCTCACAAAATGAACAACATGAATATTTCTGATGACTACATAGAGAATCATAAATGAACAAGAATCTTAAGCAAAGGAATAGAGGGTTATAAGTTGATGCCTTACATCCTACCTAGTAAATAATGTCACCCATGCACAACACAGTTCACTTTATGAATGATTGGCATCATTGACATTTGTGATTTAAAATAAAATCTTAATCTACTTAACTAAATCCAAACAAAGAATAAATGTATTAAATTCTACAATAGTTGGCCATTGTTTTTTTAAATAACTGGTATATTCAAAATCTAAGCATGTATAACCAATGCACCATGCCTGGGTCCCATCATGCACAAAGAAGGGCTTGAGATAACGCTTGTTGATCACCTTCCTACCATATGGCTCATGCAGCTCCTGAACTTGTACAGACCCATTGTTGCATTCCTTGATGACTTTGTATGGACCGGTCCACAGTGGCAGAAACTTCTTATCCATTTGGTGGTCCAATCTGTTATCAAAGCATAGCACAAAATCCCCCTCAGCAAAGTGTCTTTCCCATCCCTTGTGAATCTTAGCATCCAAGTGGGCCTTTTGTCGATTCTTTTGAATCTCTGTTTGATGTAGGGCAAGGCGTCGGGTTTCATCTAGCTTCTCAAGTTGCACCAACTGGGCCTCTACATGTTCATCTTCTGTCATCCTCTGTTCTTGTGCCAATCTCAAAGCTGGAATCTCTATCTCTAGTGGTAAAATGGCCTCAGTACCATATACCAACTCAAAAGGAGTGTGACCTATAGATGTTTTATGAGTGATGTTGTAAGCCCGTACGGCTTCTGTGACCTTTTGATCCCACTAGCTCCTGTTCCTTGTGGCCATTTTTCCCATGGTTTTATAAAGGAGGCCATTGGTCCACTCCATTTGACCCATGGATGCTGGATAATAGATGCTAGAAGTGCAATGATCAATACCCATGTGATCCATGAGTAACTCCACTACTTCATTTAAGAATGGACTCCCATGGTCGGAGATTATTTCCATGGGTGTCCCAAACCTTGTGTAGATACGTTCAAATATGAAATTTGAAATTGCCTTACCATTCGCAGCGGTGAGGGCAATAGCTTCAGCCCACTTAGTGACATACTGAGTGGCTACCAAAAGATACTTCTTTTTGCGGGCAGTCATGGACAAGGGCCCAACAAAATCTATTCCCCACCTCTGAAACATATGAATGGACATCACTGGGTGATGTTGCCCAAGATGCAAATCCTTCCTACCAAAGAATTGGCATGGTTCACAGGTTTGGCAATACAAAGTGACATCCTTGAACAAGGTCGGCCAATAGTATCCAGCATGTAAAATCTTCTTAGATGTATAGTCACTGGCATAGTGGCCTCCACAAAATCCATCATGATAATGCTTCAATACCTTAGGTACTTCATTTGCATCAATGGCCCGTCTTAGTATCCCATCCATGCCTTGATGGTACAACACCCCATCAAAGAGGGTGTAGTGCCTACTATCTCTATGGATCTTCTTTCTCTCATAGCTAGTACTTTCTAGAGGAAAGGAGAAAGTAGTCAGAAACCTATAGATACTACCATACCATGGATCCCCCACTTCTATGGCTACTACAAGGGTTACATCAAGGCACTCCTCTAAATGAATCAAAGCATTCTTCAAGTTGGAACAACCCCCTTTTACAATTTTGAAAGAAAAATCATATTCTTGTAGAACTGCCAACCATTCGGCCAACCGGCCCATGGGATTTAGTGATTGAAGAACTTGCTTTGCAAGACCATTGCTAGAGATTATAATGAAGGACTTCCTAGCCACATAATGCTTAAATTTCTCAATGCAGAAAATCAAAGACAAGGCATGCTTGTCAGCCTCTGAGTAGCATGAGCAATTGTCGAGAAGCAAATCAAATGGGATACATGAACCGATCCTCCCCTTGTTGGAGAAGAATACCTGCCAGAGTGTACTCACCAAACCCAAGATTGATATAGAAAGTCTTTGACCAATTTGGATTGCGTAGAATGGGTTTTGAAGCCAGAGCATTCTTGATTTGTGCAAACCCATGATCACAATCCTTATCCCAAGAGAAATCAACCCCATCTTTTAATAGCATAGTCATGGGTCATGTCAAAGTAGCATATTGATCAATGAAGCGCCGATAGTATCTTGCTAGATTGACAAATGAGCATACCTGACATTTGGTTGTTGGCGGGGAGAGCTTGAGGATGGCTTCTACCTTCTCGGGGTCAAGCTTGACACCCTCTGATGAGACAATATGTCCCAATAACCTCCCTTGAGTGGCTCCAATGGTGCATTTCTCTAGGTTGAGACTGCCATTTGCATCATTGACCCTTTGGAAGGCCAACCTAGCCTTCATGACGTGTTCCTTACGTGATGTGAATATACAAAAACTAAAAACACCTCCAAGAAATCCCCCAAATAAGGAGCAAACACCATCTGCATAAATCTTTGAAAGATAGCAAGAGCATTGGTGAGGCCAAATGGCATTTCTTTGAATGCAAATGTCCCCCAGGGTGTGGCAAATGTGGTTTTAAGCACATCTTCTTCGGCAATTCTGATTTGATAAAACCTAGAGTAACCATCACAGAATGTATACATCTCATGACCACTTACCTTCTCAAGAATGAGTTCTTGAAAGGGAAGAGGATGATGGTCCCTCTTGGTGGCTGCATTGAGTTTCTTATAGTCAATGTAGACCCGCCACTTGTTGTTTTTCTTTGGGGTGACTACCATTGGTAAAGCCCATTCAGTATTGTGAACCGGAACAATAAACCCAGTTTCTACAAGCTTCTGCAACTCCGAGCACAAAGCATCGGTCTGTAGGGGCCCTAATCTCTGATACTTCTAAGCCACAGGCTTCACATTAGGCTTCAGCTCTATCTTGTCTCTATGGTAGTCACATGGCAAAGCTGGTGGTGGCTAGTTGCAAAGAGGTCAAGGAAATCTTTGAACATTTCTACGAACTCGTATTTCTCACTTGGAGTGAGGTCTGGGAAAAGCATAGATTCAAGCTATTGAGGACTAGTTGTTACCTTTTTTGCAGGTGGTGGGGTCAGAGACACCCCCATCATGTAAACTTCCTCCTCTGAGAACTCCTCTCCCCCGTCTGATTCTTCCATTGATTCAGACATCGTCGAGGATGAGAGAATATCATTGTCTTGCTCCTCTTCTTCTTCTGGTTCCGTGGCACCTAGTTGCACCAGGATCTTCTTTTTAGAAGCACCAAAAGACATGTGTCCTATCTTCCAATAGCTGATTGCATCACTCTTTCTCAACCATGGTCTTGCGAGTATGGCTGGGTAACTCCTACCTGTATCTTCAATGTCCACTACATAGAAATTGACGGTGGTGGTCAACCCATTGATAGTGATGGGAAAATCCTCAATGACTCCCAGGGTGGTGAGTCATCGACCATCTGCTACCTTGATTCGAGTGGAGGAACACCTTGTACATTTCAAATTCAATTTCTTCATGATTCGGGCCACCATGATATTACATGTAGCTCCCCCATCAACACACACATTTTTTACATGGCAATTATCTATGATGACATCGACTGTATGTGGGTGCCGATCAATTTCTTTAGAGATAGAAGATACCTCTCTTACCTTTCCCTTTCTCTTGTTCCTCCTTGTTGAGAGCCCTTGTTGCAGCTCATGTCTCACCTTAGGGCTTAATGCTATTAGTTGAGGGAGCGTGATGCTCAAAGAACAATGAGCAAGGTCCTGAACAACCGAATCGTCTTCTTACCCTGAGCTAATGGGAAAATCTGAGGGTGACCACTTACTCCTGCCAGATCTTTTAGTCTTCTCTATTGGTGGGTCTGCCATCTCAGCATCTAAGGGCTCTGAGAAGGACACCTTCTTCCTAGGGCAGCCTAGTCCACGGTTTGGAGAGGGGTCCGAGGTGGTACGACTTCTTTTCCCGAGGTTAAGGATTGCTACATCAGAATCCTCAATGCCAAATTCACTTAGAAGATTCACCCTTGGAATATTGGGATATTCCGTGCGATAATGACCTTTCTGGTGGCACTCGTAGCATACAACATTAGCTCGGTCTCTTGGAGGGTGGTTGGCTTGATTTCTGATGCCCACCATCTCAAGCCAAAGATCATTCAGGGCCTTGGCTAGGTCATTGACTCCGGGTTCTTTTGCAGGAGGGGCCTCTTTAGCTAGAGAGGCCGAGGGAGTAGAAAGGAGGGGGGCTCGTGGGTGAGGCTAGGGAAATCCTCGAGGTGGAGGGTGAGAATATACACCTTGTTGAGGGTAAGCATCTAAGGGAGGACCATACATTTAAGGTGGAGGTGGTGGATACATCCCTGATGAGTGGTGGGGGTATGCCCCTGAGTTAGACCCCCCAGGTTGTTGTTGCAAGAATTGAGGGGGTTGTGGAGGGACAATCGTCTTCTTTGAAGCGGGATCAGCAGACTGAACTTTATCAAACTTTTGAGCAATCTCATTTGCTAGCACCATAGTTTCCGGATTCTCCCATTTAAGCTTGAGACGAAATTCATCACTTGCTCCTGCTACAAGGTAGCCTAGCACATGCTGAGTCATTCCAGCTCGAAATCTGGCATTGTCCTTCGATGTGGCAATTAAACGATCTAGGAGTACAGCCGCTCGATCCACATATCAATGCGCCGTCTCACCTTCTGACTACTTCAAGTTTGCCACTTGCAGGTACACATTATCCGGCTCCTCTTCTTTGTCGAAATACTCAATCATCACTGCTGTCAACCTTGGCCAGATTTGGCGAACGTCTTCAACCTACTTCTCATACCACACTTGAGCCAAACCCTCTAGAAATGTGGGAAGTAAGAAAGTTGAGAGAAACACAATGGCACTTGAAGGCCACAAGATACTCATTTGGATTTTCTTCAACCCATCCACAAAACACGGGAATGTCAGCCATGCTTGGAAAATGGAAAAGAGAGAGACAAAATGAGCCTTATCTATGGGCAAACAATGGAAAGAGGTAGCTTGAACTGAAAATCAGGTGAAGATACATCCACAAAGCACACATAGGTAGGGTAGGGTGTGACTGGTGTATTGTGAAATACTACACGGGAAGAATTTTCAGCATAGAATAGCTCATAGACAATCTTAAAAGGACCAACCCTCATGATATCATAGCCATCATTACAAGGAGGGTTAGAGACGTGGCACTGCATGAGGTTGCTCATCAAGGCAAACAAGAATGCCATGACAAATGTCAACAATTGGAGAGCTTGCACATCACCTTCAGCTTCTTCCAATTCTTATAGTCGCCATGCTATTTCTTCAAGGGGTGTGCGGTCGGTCTGGTATCCTTCTTTTGAGCAATGTTTTTGAGGACCTTTCTGATGATCTGCCAAAGTCAATAAACTCGTATCAAGTATGCCCAACACTTAGTTTCATGATGACCACAACCTTTGCATTCCTTATAAATGATCACCCTCCTTCATGGCTTGCAGCTTTATTGGGGTGGTGCTTCCACTCGCGTCATGCGTGATTGAAGTACAAGCTTCTCGTGCCAAGAAATCAGCAACTATATTTTGAGCTCGAGGGATATGCTGAATTTTTACCTCTTCAAATTGTTGGCACAGTTCCAATGCTTGTTGATGTCATGGAACCAAGCCTTTGCTCCACACCTTCCACCTTCCACTAACTTGTTCACACACTAGTTGAGAATCTCCTTGCACCTCAAGTTGCTTGATGTGATGCTTTTGTACCTTTTGTAGCCCAAAAATGAGTGTCAAGTACTCAGCTTGGTTGCTTGTACTTGCAGGTGTAGACTTGCTATAACAATACTCCTCACCACCTGGTGAAGTGAGGTTCACACTTATGCCAGCAGCCTTGGTCGAAGGTTTGTAAGCTCCATCAAATTGAAGGATCCAAGATGTCATCACACCAAGACTAAAATCCAGACATCCCAAGTTTCTCGGTAGTCCAAGATAGGTAGAAGGAGAGGGTGGGGAGAATTCAATACTTGAGCCAAACATTCAGCACCAAATAAACTGGCAATCCTTTGTTGATAGTTTATCTTTAGACCAAAAAGAATTACAACTTGAAGCTGAAAATGAGGCACAAAGGGTTGATTAGGTACAAATGGATTCCTTGGTTGAAACATTACCAACCATAGCCAAGGCCTAGAAACCTTTGTAGTGAGATTGAGAATAAACCATTCAAGACGAGCTTATCCACAGGAATTAATAAGCAGATGTGCCAAATCTCCCCCAAAGCTTGGGGAGCATCCCACCCTTCGAAGAAGGGCACCCTTTTAATTATCTCCAAAGCAACAAGTAGCTTGATCACCGTACAATGAGTAGAATTGAAATCAAAGTTCTCCTAGTGTATCAGTAGTTCTTCACCTTGAATCATCCACGGTGTATCATCCCACCCGTCGTCTCCTTGAGCAATGCACTATACAATCAGTTGTTGAAGATCGACATGAAGATCAAGAAAGAGATCTCGCCCATTGGTAGCCATAAGGTGCGGAGGACCAGGCACCAAATCCTTGAACTCATGGAGAAGTGACATAAATATCCGCCCTCTTCGTGTGGTGTGCGTCCGTGAAGTGAACTTGAAAAAGTTCAAAATCTGCGATCTAGTAGGAGATATGAGTAGAGCACGTGAAGTGAAGTACTTTTGCTTTATACAGCATGTGAAAACTCCCTACGGTTAGAGAGTTATAATTTCCGAGATTTCAATATATAAGCAAGAATCATTACATTTTCATCACTTCTTATTTGCTGGCCCAATGGTAAGTCTCCCTTTTGTGAAGGGGGAGGTCTTGGATTCAAATCCCACTCTTTAATAAAAAGAGGAGAGAAGAGGAGAAGGAGAAGAGAAAGAGAAAGAGAAGAGAGGGGGCGCGGGATTTGTTACAGTTTTGCAGAAACCCAAAAAACAGTCCGCAACCAGAAGACGCAGGAGCCCAGAAAAACGTCGCGATTTGTCCACGATGCTTGCAGGTATACACAATGGATGCGCATCTAGGAGCACAGATGTTGCAGTTCTTTAGCTGCGATTGGTACGAGCAGAAGATTTGCCAGCCAAAATACATGTGGGAACCGCAAGTAGAAAGCAGGCTGACTGGAAGCACAGAAGCAGGGCAGTTTTGCAACCGTAGAGACAAGGAAGTCACACAGTTTGGAGGCACAAAAGAAAAGAATTGTGCACGAAAGAGGCCACAGTGCTACACCCAGTCGAAGGAGTAACAGATTTTATACCACTAGCCATGGAGATTTCGATCCCAGCAGCCACACCATTTCTATTAGCTAGAAAAGAAATCAGGACCAGAGGCTAGAGGCTAAGCATGGCGATGCCCGAGGGCCATAGAGGAAAGGAGAACGTGAGGGTGAAACATTATCATGGGAGGGGAAAAGGAATTAGAAGGGGAGGGAATGAAGAGGGAGACTATGACACAAGGGGAAAGCGAGAGGGGGAAGAGAAGCATGTACATGATGGGAGGAAGAATGTAAAGATGGAGACATCAAGGGAAGAGGACCACGCTTTATTTTGAAAGGAAGGGAAGGGAGAAATCAAAGTACTAGCTAGGTGGCTTTACAAGAATGAGCGTGTTTCATCAAGGAATAGCCCCCCTCCTTTTATAGCCAAGTGAGAGGGTCTCTCCCAATGAATGCATCCTCCCACATGCATGGTGTGTGTGGAAGAGTCTCCCATGTGGGCTAGGCAGTTATGCACTCTCAATTGTGTGCGATAACGCTTGGCCACATTTTTCCACATATATCAACTCCCATATCCCAAGTCTATGATACTCTCTTGGTCTCTTCCCAATTTTATAATACGTTTAAACATCTTGGAGGACAAGTGGAGGGTTGGCGCAAGGAATCTTGCCACCTCATCCTACTTTCCCCATTATTTAACTTGCATCTTGGACTATCTATACCTCCCCCACATGGGCCTATCCTATATGGAGGGAATAACCCAATATAATATCCATCTCCACCTATTTTATATTACTTATCCCATGGACTTTGAGCCATATCTCACTAAATGTAGCCTAGGTGGAGGGGTGGCATGTGGAGGAGCCATGCCACCTTACATTTTATAATATTACTACCATGGATCACACCTTATGGGTCCTCTTATGTGGAAGGGTGGCACATGGTCATGTCCTACCACCTCAACCCTAGGCCCTATGCACACCATATTTTATTATACTATTCCCACACATACAAACACACACACATATTAATGCCTTTTTCCTTAAACAAATTTATCCATAACACTATCCACTTGGAGGAGGCGATTTGGAGAATGGGCTGCTAAAGCGCAGTTGGAGAGTCAAATTTAGTGCTATTGCAAGCTTTATGGAGCAATCATTGATGAAACGCTTAGTGGTCATTAGTTTTGGATAGTGGAGCCAGTCGATGCATTCACGCTATTGTGGGAGCTGCAGCTTGGTTGATGGAGCCTTAGAGCCTTATGGCAAGTCGTGCATCTAGGCGATGGAGCTGTGTGCTGGTCGGCCGTCTCGCAGTTTTGGCTAGTTGTAGTTGCAGTTGCATCGCTTCAGTCTGTGTTGTTGAAGCAAAGAAGGTCGTATGTTGTAGTGGACTCTCAGAGGAGTATGCTCGTTAATGCAGTTGGTATCTCATTGAGACGCGGAGTACTAGCACCAGCTATGAGGCTCTTGAAGGAGGGAGCTGCATAGCGAAGCGTTGGAGCCTTGAGACGACCTGTGTCGGTGGCTCGGGCTGAGCACTTAGTTGCGAATAGCTGGGACCTTCTCCAATAGTGTCTCTTGCTTGAGGCAAGTCTTCTTGTAAATAGTAGCAGCTATTGAGGCTGTTAAGTGTCAACTCTCAATCTGAATGGAATGAATACCAAGAATATCTCTCAAGAGGACACTTAACAACTCTCACTCCCAAAAGCGCTCTCTCTCACATGAACGAAAATATCTCAAATGACGAAAGTCTCTCAAAGAATGGATGAAGGTCTCTTTCTCTCAATCTCAATCTAGGCTTAGCTAAACCTAAGCTCTGATACCATGTCAAAGTGTGGATCATACTTAGCCTAATCTATCACTCAATGAGCATAAAGATCACGAAGGATCAAACCATAGAAGAAACTCCATGAGAGAGAGAAAGCAAGTATGAAACACTCAATCTATTCCAAATCTCATCCACATCTCTCCTTGTGGATATCCTCAATCCACATCCTCACATCATGTAGTCCACATCCTAGGGTGGCTACTTTGATTCTTTCCTTAGCACATACCTTAGCCTCTAATTATGTGCTCATGGCACCACAACTCTCAACATCTCTCTCTCTCTCTCTCTTTCATGAATGCAGACAAAGAAATGACGTGCAAGCACTGGACATAAGTCCATGCTACTGCTTTTAAACCAAAAACTTAGTACTTTGAGCCAAACAATAATAATTTTACTGAGATTTCAATGCAGCATTACAATTCTATTTATTCTTGGGATTGGACTAGGAGTAAGCTTAGTCAGTGGGTTAAGAGGAGGGTAGTCTAGGCATTTTATAGGCACATTAGTCGGGTAGATATGCACTAGTGTAGTTAGGTGTAAAAATAGCTATTCTCAAAAGGTGGGTATGTAGGCAGTTTTAGGGGAGGGGGGGTTTAATAATTATTCTAGAGAGGTTGGCCGAAACAAACTAGTGCTATTAGGAAAAAATGCAGTTGGTTGGGAGGGGGTGTGGGGGTTTTGGGATTTTTCTCGTCTATAGTAATTAATTAAGAGTAAAGGGTAGTTAAATAGAGACACGATCTTTAATTAATTAAAAATAATATAGGAAAAACTTAATAACAGTGTTTAAATAGGAAACATATATATAAAAAAAGGGGGGGTTTTTTTTAAAGGAAGAAAAAACAGGGGTTTTTTATAAATAAAACTTAAAAAAGGGGGGGTCTAATTAGAAAAGAGGGAAAAAAATTAAAGAAATATAATTTAAGAAAAGGTAACTATTTATATGCAAACATCAAAAGAAAAAATGGGGGTTTTTTATAGCAAATATATTTAAAAGGTGGTTAAAAGAAACCAAGATTTTTAACAAAAAAGGAACTTGATAATTCTCAAAACAATTATGTTTATCATCATAATTGTGAAAGGGACGTAGTGGGATTTTTTCAAAGGAGGTACAAGGCAAACTTAGGAGGGTTATTTAAAAAAAATAGGGAAGTGTGTGTGTGTGTGTGTTTAAAATAAAAAAACCTTTTAACAACATAGCACACTAAGCTCAAGTGTGTGTGTGTGTGTGTGTGTTTAAAATAAAAAAGCTTTTAACAACACGGCACATGAAGCTCAGATAAAAGTGGATAAAAAATTATTTATTACATGGTTGTTCATACAAAGTGTAAAAAATTATAACATGATAAAAATTTATTTTTCATTTTTTCTAATTATTTTCTTTAGAATTTCTCTCTATTTATTTCATGATGTTTTCTAAAATTTTCCCTAATTTTCCTAATTATTTCTTCTCTTTCCTAATGTTTTCCTAATTTCTTCTTTTCCTAATTATCCCCTTTTTCTACCTTATTTTTTTCCAAATTTTTTCGTTAAGTTCCAACCCCCTTGATTTAATCTACTACTAACCCCTTTAACTAAAACTACTCCTAAATATTTCTTCTATTGCTAAACCCCTTTAAATAAACCCCTAATCCTATTTACCCCTTTAATTGAACCCCTAATCCTAATCCTAAATTATTTTTAAAAATGTTTCTTTATTTAAAACCTTCACCTATTTAGACTCCCTCCTCGCACTTTCTAAACCACCCACCTACATGCATTTTTATGCTCACCTAGCCCGCCTTCCTGAACTATATATGTCCACCTGTTATCCTAACCTACCTCAAGCCCTGACCCCCTCTCCTAACCAATACTCCCAACTACTCTCTTCATACCCTATAAAAGCCCTTCTACTAAGCAAACCTTCTCCAAGCTCTCCGCTCATGACATGATGCTGCCGCGGCCCAGTCTCTCCCTTGCGCATAGACCGCACTCTCTTCTATTGCCACTTTTAGACAGTTGTAGTACCTTTTGCACTGGCTTGCACTACACTCCTGTGCAGAACGACATGCTGACCATGTGGAGTCTTTGGACCACTATGGAGGCTTTGCTGGTCTGACTATTTGGATCACTGTGAAGCTCAACTACTCATCAAACCACTGTAGCCCTTGAGTTCGAGTTCCGCTCTAACGCACTCCCTGAGTTTTTGCTATGTACGGTGACCTTGGCCTTAAAGGTTCAAACTTCAATACTTACTTTTCTTTTTTTGTCTCATATTATAAAGTATTAAATAGGAAAATTAGGAAAAAATAGAAAACATCAAAATAAATAGAGAGAAAATTTAAAGAAAATAATTAGAAAAAAATATAAAATAATTAAGAGGAAAAAATGAATTTTAAATAAAATACAAAGACAAATTAAGGAGACATTAATAAAAAACCAGAGAGAGAGAGAGAGAGAAAGAGAGAGCGAGAGAGAGAGAGAGAGAGAGACAAAGAAGGGGGTCAAGTTCTAAAAAAGAGCAGAAATTGTAGGAAGAGTGTGTGTGTTAGTGTGTGTGTGTGTCACACAGAGAGAGAGAGAGAGAGAGACAAAGAGAGAGAGAGACAGAGAGAGAGAGAGAGAGAGAGAGAGAGCTAGCATGGGGCCAAGGTCTATATATAAAAGAGAGGAAGGTGTGTGTGTGTGTGTGTGTGTGTGTGTGTGTGTGTGTGTGTGTGTGTACCCACCCTTAGCCAAGGGGACACCACAAGATGGGGGTATGACACCCATCAATTGGTGTCCTGCCTCACACCAAAAATAGGAAGCCTCTTTATAATTATTTGAAAAAGGGAATATATCGCAAGTGTTTCCAAGTGGTTTATTCCAATTGTGATCATCAATTTGTTTAATGTAATTTGACATATAATGAAATTACCATAACTATCTTGAAACAATCACGCACCAGGCACAATGATTGCGTACTTATGACAATTTCACCAAAAACTACATTGACCTGAAAGGTATAAATCTTACCTCAAGCCGAGTTGTACAAGAACCTCATCCCTGGACAACCTGGTAAAGGTTTAGTGAGCAACGTGGCACATGGCATGTGCCAAGTGGCAACCCAGCCAAGGGTTACCAATGTGGCACATGGTTAACCTAGCCAAGGGTTAACAAGGTTTGGGTGTGTGTGTTTTTAAAATAAAAAACCTTTTAACGACATGGCACACGAAGCTTAGATAATGGTGGATAAGAAATTATTTATTACATGGTTGTTCCTACAAAGTGTAAAAAATTATAACGTCGGTGCAGTCTTGACAAGCATCTTACTTTACTAAAGAGGAGAATATGCATACCTGCCACCATCCAACAAGAAACCATGATAAGAACCACGTTAACTTAAGTTGGGAAGATAGATTTCATAGACACTCCTCCCTTGTTATCGAGGTCACAATAAATTAGAAACTTAGTCAAAACTTTAACCAACAAAAAGTGCCCATGTGTAAAAGGATGGGTTTATTCAAGTGTGGATTAAATCAAGTACAGGGTTAGGTTGTGTATTTCGAGGAGGAATGAGAAATATTTTAGTTATGAACAAAACAAAGGGTGTATGGAAAACTTTGCTTGGGGGAACTAGTAAGGGAAGGAAACCGTAAAAAAATTAAAAGGGGACTTTATTTATGGTAGTCATAAAGAAAGGGCGATGAGAGTAAAATCAAAGGAAATTGTTTAGCACAGTGAAGTGATGGTATGTGGGGGGGTTTCTTTAAAAAATATTTGGGAGAGTAAGGAAGACTAGATATTTTTAAGGAAAATTTTGGTAGAACTATTGCACCTAGAGTAAGAAATAAGGGTGAGGAGGGAGCAAGGCTTTATACACATTCTATTCTTTGGGCAAGAGGGGGGATGTAGAAGTAGTTGGGTAGATTCCTATGAAATTAAGAGGGGGCAAATGAATTAACAAAACAAGGGGAAACAAAGGGGTTTTAGATTTAATTGGAGAGGGGGGTTGGGGAGAGAAGAATATATACATAATTAGAGAGGGGTCATTTAACAAGGATAAAAACTCAGAGAGGGGGGTGGGGGTGTAGATTAAAAATAAGTAGAGAGGAGGATGGGGGGGGAAATATATATATATACTACTGAGAATATATACATAGAGAGGGGCCATGGATGGAATACATAGAGAAATGGTGGAGGATACCTTATAATATGAGATGAAAAAAGAAAAGTAAGTATTGAAGCTTAAACCTTTAAGGCCAAGGCCACCATGCATAGCAAAAACTCGAGGAGTGCATCAGAGTGAAACTCGAGGGCTACGATGGTTTGATGAGTAGCTGAGCTTCACAGTAATCCAGATGGCCAAACCAGCAAAGCCTCCATAGTGGTCCAAAGACTCCACATGGTCAGCACGTCATTCCGCCCAGGAGTATACTATGAGCCAATGCAAAAGGTACCGCAGCTGTCTAAAAGGGGCAGTAGAAGAGAGCGTGGTCTGTGCGCAGGGGGGAGACTGGGCCGTGCCAGCATCATGTCATGAGTGGAGAGCTTGGAGAAGGTCTGTTTAGTAGAAGGGCTTTTATAGGGTATGAAGAGAGTAGTCAGGAGGATCGGTTAGGAGAGGGGGTCGGGAGTCAAGGTAGGTTAGGATAATAGGTGGACATATATAGTTTAGCGAGGCGGGTCGGCTAGGTGAGCATAAAATGGCATGTAGGTGGGTGGTTTAGAAAGTGCGGGGAGGGGGTCTAAATAGGTGAAGGATTTAAATTTAAAAATATTTTTAAAAATAATTTAGGATTAGGATTAGGGGTTTAATTAAAGGGGTAAATAGGATTAGCAGTTTATTTAAAGGGGTTTAGCAATAGAAGAAAGATTTAGGAGTAGTTTTAGTTAAAGGGGCTAGTAGTAGATTAAATCAAGGGGGTTAGAACTTAACGAAAAAAATTGGAAAAAAATAAGGTAGAAAAAGGGGATAATTTAAGGAAAAGAAGAAATAATTAGGAAAACATTAGGAAAGAGAAGAAATAATTAGGAAAATTAGGGAAAATTTTAGAAAACATCATGAAATAAATAGAGAAAATTTAAAGAAAATAATTAGAAAAAATGAAAAATAATTCGAACTTAACGAGAAAAATATTGGACAAAAATAGGAAGGGGGATAAGTAGGAAAACAAGAAACTAAGAAAAATTTAGGAAAGAGGAGAAATAAATAGGAAAATTAGGAAAAATTAGAAAACATCATAAAATAAATAGAGAGAAAGTACAGGTGGCTGTTTTCAGCAGCAAATATCAAAAAATCCTTAAGGAATTTGGATCTACACTGAACTGAAAGTTTGTAGAGCCATGCATTGGCTACATTTTTGCTTTTGACAATATTTGCATCCAAGCTAAGGTGTGAAAGATATTGACAGTCCAAAACAGTAATTTAAAGAAAATAATTAGAAAAATTTTATTAAATAATTAAGAGGAAAAAATGAATTTTAAAGAAAACACAAAGACAAATTAAGGAGACAGTAATAAAAAACCAGAGAGAGAGAGAGAGAGAGAGAAAGAGAGAGCGAGATAGAGAGAGAGAGAAGGGGGTCAAGGTCTAAAAAAGAGCGGAAATTGTAGGAAGAGTGTGTGTGAGTGTGTGTGAGTGTGTGTGTGTGTGTGTGTAGAGAGAGAGAGAGAGAGAGAGAGAGAGAGAGAGAGAGAGAGAGGAGTTTTTTACTTCGTAGGAGACAATCCCAAGACGCCAAATTTGGCGTATCCGAAGTCGATCACAGGGATCGAACACACACACACAACGACACGAACCAGAGCCTTAACCACCAAGACCCACGCGGGTTTTACTAAACTTGATGGGGAAGGATGGCTTATACACGGTGAGAGAGGAGTTTTTTACTTCGTAGGGAGAGAGAGAGAGAGAGAGAGAGAGAGAGAGAGAGAGAGAGAGAGAGAGAGAGAGAGAGAGAGAGAGCTAGCATGGGGCCAGGGTCTAGATATAAAAGAGAGGAAGGTGTGTGTATGTGTGTGTGTGTGTGTGTGTGTGAGAGAGAGAGAGAGAGAGAGAGATGGGAGAGATGGGAGTGTGTGTGTGTGTGTGTGTGTGTGTGTATGTGTGAGGGGGAGAGAGAGAGAGAGAGAGAGAGAGAGAGAGAGAGGTACCTTGATAGCTCACTCACAAAGTGAGTATCAAAGGGGGGGGGGGGCGGGGGGGTTATATAGGCAAGGGGGTGGGTAGCTTTTCCCAAAAGCATGTTTTTTTTGTTTTTTGAAAAGCTTGTTTATATATATATATATATATAGGAAAATTTTTTAAAAAGGGGATAGGTTTGGTGCCCATAGGAGTGCGCCGGAGCCCTCCTCTGGGCACCAAACATGGCCCTTTTTTTAAAATTTTTCCTTTAAAAAATAAAATTTTTTGAAAATTTTACTTTTTTTAATAATTTTTAAAAAATATCCAAAAAAAGGGTGAAGTTGGCACCCAGAGGGGGGCATCAGCAATTCAGAGTGGATCATGCCAAATTTGGAGTGGAAGGCCGTCGATGGGCACCAACTTTGCCCTTTTTTTGTTATTTTAATAAATTAAAAAAATCAAAAAAGACACAAAATGAAAAATTTTGCATACTTTTTTACCCCCTAGCAAAGACGGCCCTTTTTCAGTTTAGATCTAGTTATGCTGTTGATTTTCCTTCAAAAAGTTTGGAAATCAGGGTTGGTACACAAAAGTTATGTCTATTTTACTCTTTGGCAAAATTTCTATATAATTTTTACGGGTTTTCATGTTTTTCTATAGGCTTGCTTGCCTTTCACACGAATCACCTACACTTTCTAATTGTTGCATAATTGCGATTACTATGCCAAGAGCCAAGATGCTCATTTTTTTGAGGTCTTTAAAAGCCTTTTTTTTGGGGGGGGGGGTTGGAGGTGGGGGGTATAGCTATTTTTTTAAATATTTGACAACAAAGAAATTTAAAAAAATGGCATCTTCACCCTTACACCTATTCTTGCATTAAATACTCATTGAATGCTATTTGTTAGACATCAACTATATAAAGACCCCCTACACCCTCCCCCCCACATCTCTCTCAAGCTCTCGTTCTCTCTCAACTCCTCCTCCATACCCTCTCTCTCTCTCTCTCTCTCTCTCTCTCTCTCTCTCTCTCAGATCCCTCTTGAAATGGCCAGCCCAATTGGTGTAGGATCTAGCAACCTCAATGAACTGTGGATCTATGTGAACTCCCTCTCATCGAAGCCAATGATACGATATGCAAATGGCAGAATCGTTGTGCTAAGTGAGGATGACCCCATGATAGGCAAGGGCATTCGTGTGATGGCCATCATGCATGTAAATGGCCCCGTGCAGACTATGCAAGTGGAAGCCATTCCAGAGAGTGGATTGGGGTCAAGGATGTTTTTATCAAACCTATACATACATATTAATATACAATCTTGGCGAAAGTTTTCCATCTCATTTTTTAAGTTTCACAACATTGGTAGAATATAGCACTTTTTAAAATATTTTCTTTTGAATTTTGAAGAAAAAATACAAATCCTAGCGATACTTTAAATTTTTTTGCATAAAATTTTCAAATCCTAGCGAATGTTTCAAACATTTATTTTTATTAGGGCATATAAACTTTCGATGCCGATATAAAAGTTTAGCTTCTTAATGAAACTAACTTGAAAAAATTCATCCATGATTGGGGTAGTTGTACATGCTGAACACAGAGTTGTCACATGATTGTGTTGGAGAGAGGAAAGAGTGCACCTGCCCATGCTCCACCCACATTAGATCTCACCCAAAGCCTAGCCAATTTGAGGCAGAGACCATGTGAGTTGGACCCATCATTTTGAGCATGAGGGAAGGTAGCCATTGCACAAGCTACACCCACAATAGATCTCACGACTAGCCCAGGAAGCCCAAACTCAAAGGCCCCACCGAGTTCAAGCCATGTTGAACAAGCATTAGGAGGCCATGGCATGGTACTGATTGATGATAACAATGATATAGTAGCCGCAATGGAGGGTCCTCAAGCAGTCATTAGCATGTCGTCGTACATCAGGTCATCTTTCGGGGGACATCATCAATTGCTTCATCAACTATTGCACAATTCAACCACAGTGGAGAAGTTGATGGAAGTTCCAACAATGTACAATAGGAATGTTGTGTTTGAACTACCACCCACGCCACATGGAGCGAGTGCACTGGATGGCATGGAGCAAATGTATGATGGCCATTGTTGGACGAAACCAATGTCAACAACAATGACATTTCCTAGAAAAGTTAGTCATAGTAGGTGTGTTGGGGAACTAGAGTGTACAAACCCCCTTTGCTCCGACAGGTCAATTAATGGATTTTTGAACCGCACTACATGGATAGGTCAGTCCATAGCACACCCATTGCCGAGAAATTGAGTTAGAGAACGTTGACTGTGTCTCTTTGATTGCATGTTATAGTCTTCTCTCGTTAGGTGTAGGAAAAATGAACAACAACATTCTAGCTATTGGAATGTCTACTACTGGCTTGGGAACCTTGGCCTGTTTCTTTTGCAAAAGGTCCCCCATTCTTTTGAAGCAATGCGAATGTGTGGCATTCTACATGATGGCGGGGCCCAAAATGACGAGACTCTTTTCCCACGTGGGCATGCATAATCATGAGGTGCAAAGAGGTACCTGTAGAGCCCACATAAAAGACCTTAGGTGCATGGCCGAAGAGATGGTGAAAGACTTTAGTGCAACAGGTCCCAGACACCTACAAATGGTAGTCGCAAAAAAAATAGTCTCAAGTGCCCTCATTCGTGACCCGGGCATCTCCCTTACGGATAATGAGTTGATGGCAATGCTTGAGAAGTTGGAGCCTCTTGTCCAAACGCACAGGTAAACCATACAGTGCCAAGCCAATGGCAACTACACGCAAATGTGTTTTCTTTTCATTCTTAGAAGCAACATAACGCGTAGTCGAATTGACAACTTGGCTCAGGTTCAAGCATATGGTATGTGGTGCTCAAGCTAAAAGTGATGAAGGCATGGATTCCAAGCTCTTATAAAGCTTTCCATGGGAGCCTCTTCCCTGGTCAAGCGGTCCATGATGAAAGTAGATGCTTTATCTTCAAGATGTCGACAACAGGGCCTGCTTCGGGGGTAGATCTGGTGAGCCGCATGTGCCGCACTGGTGGTGGAGATCTAGAAATAGTTGGATATGTTTTGACCATGTACGGTGCATATGCGGGTGGACAATGATGGTTGCTCACGTATATGATCCTAGGTAAGGCAAATGCTAGTATTCCTACATTCCTTCTAGCATCAAAAGGATGATGCTTATGCCTAACTTTAGTTGTAGAATGCAGCGTCCAAGAGTTGATGACTATTGCCATGTGCGAGATGAAAGAGGAGGACATTGAGGCTTAGATCATTTTCTAGTCAAAGATAAATGATGTCATGGAGAAGTGTGGGCACCCCACTGTGGACTTTAAAGGCTTCATGGTAGACGAGGATAGGTGCATTTTACATACAAACCATGACGTCTATCTCTTCATTCCCAATCGGCCTCTTCTTGGCACGAACTGGAGGGTAGTACGAATAGTCTTCAATAATGGACTAGAGAACGTGATGCATGGTCGGGAAAGATCTTGCCTTTTCCATTGGGAGCAAAGCCTACAGATCCACACCTCCCAATACGTGCATAAGAGCTTCCAAGATGAGCACAAATGCCTGTGCCACCAATTGTGGAGGTGTGCATCGATAGAGGAGGATGCAACCACACAGCAAAGGTACATTCGGGCTTGGTGGGCCACAGGGAAGGTTTCTAATTCGAACATCTCTGTGATGGATTGTTGGTTGAGCTGGTGGCATGTTCGATATCTGCATTAGCGAAAGCACTTTGTTGGTGTGAGTATCCATTCACAAATACAAAATTTTATTTTCCCACCAAATTTTGCAAACGAACCACTCACTGTACTTCACTCTTCATAGGACACGAAGGACATATCGCACGTGCCCATGACAACTCTTGCTGAGCATGTACATGCAAGTTGGTTGGCTGCCAAAGGATTCAAGGGGACGTTGAATCTGTATGATGCATGTGTCAGTGACTTGGCCAATGCGTTGTTGCAAAGCACTAAGAGACACGCATTCATTGGAGGGAAGTACCATGGTGCCAGCCCTAGTGCAGAGAACCTTGCAAGATGAGCTTAGCAAGGGAAAAGCCCCAACCCATGCAGCAACGTTGAGGATGGTGGAGGGTGTCATAAGCGGCACTCCTATGCATCAAGAGCCTGAATTTAGGGGCAACAACATAACAATGGCTCGTAAGTGTAAAAGCATCAATAAGGTGAGAACAAAGGAGGAAAATGCCACTCACGGGCTAGAATTTGTGGCAACAAACTAGCCTCACAAGAAAGGAGAAAGACAACTCAACTTTGAAAGCGTAGTAGAACAAGTGGAAATGGAGCCCACGACGGTCGATACATCTTTGGAGAAGGTGATGGAGACTGAAGTTCACAATACCATATGGGCAATTAGAAGGATTCCACCATGCACTAGAGTGCAATGTCAAGGATGGCTAGGGGCACAATAGGGGAAGTGCAAGAAAAATATCAAGAACAAATCAGTAGGAGTGCCAGCTCCATCCTTTTTGGGGATGATTGAGAATGAGATAAAGTCCCTAGAGATGGGAGGATTTGTTCTACACAAAGCCCCGATAGAGTGTCATTCAAATGCATTTGCACCAAGATATTGACCGGGAGTCTCAGAAGCTGCAGCTACAAGGATCAATTTTGCCCTTGCTCTAAAAGCAATAGTAAAGGACCACACAGTATTGAAAGCCTTGAAACATGAACTTTTCAAGATAGAGACTAAAAACTCTAAAGTGATGGGGGAAAGTTATAATGTCGACATTGTCAAGAACCCAATATGTAGTTGTCGAGATTTCATGGATCAAATGACGGAGGGGAAGGCTTGCATGCAAGCATTTGTATTTTCTATATCTCCACGTGTTTGGGATGGATGCCAATGCGAACATGTTCATACACCAACCTATGCTTTCATATGACAATTTGCAAGTCATTTTTGGCAACTGGAGAACATTTCCCAAAACCCCAAATATGTAGCAAAACTATTTATTTGCTTTTTTCCTTGAAACATAATTCCAAGCGCAATTATGTATCATACACCAATATCATGGACAAATTTGAAGTATTGTGTCCTTTGTAATGTTGGGTTCAATTCACAAAAAAAAAGTCTGATTAGCATGGACTTGAATGCATTGCTTGTTCTTCTTTTGTAGAAGTATTGTTGTTCTTAATGGTTTCTTCTTCTTACACAAAATTGGAGCACAAACCTTAAACCATCATTGTTAATTGGCCAATGATTGCAAGACCCATCATGCAAAAAATAAAATGCAAGGCTTTTGAGTTTACAAAGCACATGCCGTGTACAATTGCTAAAGACTAGAGAGAATGAGAGAGAGAGAGAGAGAGAAAGAGAGAGAGAGAGAGAGAGAGTGAGAGAGAGAGATAGAGAGAGAGAGAGAGACAGAGAGAGAGAGAGAGAGAGACAGAGAGACAGAGAGAGAGAGGGACGGAGGGAGGGGGGTTAGAGAGTTATATGCACTCACGCGCACACACACACAAAGAGAGAGAGAGAGGGGGGGGGAGGGAGGGAGGGAGAGAGAGAGAGAGAGAGAGAGAGAGAGAGAGAGAGAGAGAGAGAGAGAGAGAGAGAGAGGGAGGGAGAGAGAGAGAGAGAGAGGTTTTAATGTGGTAGGAACAATCCCAAGATGCCTCAAGGCATACCCCACAATCCAAGTGTTGAACGAGGTAGTTAATAGAGCGAGTGAGAAAAAGCGAGCGGGCCCAATGAAGCGAGCGAGTTTTTTTACAATTCCTCCAATGAGAACAAATTTGAAACCAAACTTACTATAGCAAGATGTTGTCATAATAAGCATACCAATAATCAGACTTACAATCCACCCTATCTTTCACTTGAAGAACATAAACTAATTACCAAACTCATAACATAGATGACTATTGAAATACCACTTCACCTGCAAAATGCACTAGACCAAAACTTTCCAAATGTGTCCATGGTTCACCACAACAATTATCAATCTATGAACAAAATGGTGTTTTAAACCATATTCTAATCCCCCTGACATTCATCATCAAGAAAGTAGTTGCGCGCATGTGGTTTACCTAATTGGCACTCATCATATCTCTTGTCGGCTGTCATGAATCTTGCCATTTTTTCTGCATAGCATGGTAACAAACTACAACAAAACATACATTTCAAAGGAAAGTAAGTCAAAGTGGAACAATGAAAATAATTTCCAATAAGAATAACTTGCCATCCTTATGTGTTATACAAAAGACAATTCGCTACCAACAAAAAGCAGAAAAAATCAATTGCTAGATCAAGGCCTTACAAACACTATCCAAAGCATCAAAATTTGTACTTTCTTGATTCAAAGGCACCCGTAAATCTTCACTATCTACCATATTATAAAGATGCTAAATAACACTTTCAAAGTCCTCAATTTTAGCATTCAAAATATATAACAAAAAAACTTAGGGCCAGTAGCATACTACTCATCAAAGGGGTTTGTGATAGGTTCCACTCTCTCTTCTTCCCCCTCTCCATCATGCTCTGACCTGATCCGTTTTCTAGAATGATCTACCACAAGTGGCTCAACAATGCTAGCCACAATACCGTTGTCTAAATCAAATGAAAAACAAGGCCTGCCAATGGCCTGACAAGCATGCATAAGAGGGGCTGTACCATAACCCATCTCTAGAACCAGCCCTCCAGAAACACAGAGAAGAGACATAATGCAACCCACAAAAAAACTACTCCTCTCTAGTCCACCTCGTGCTAGCTGAGAAGACATCGGCACGATTGTCCTTGAAGAGGGAGGTATGTGATGAGTCCAGACATCTTCACATGGATCAATCAAAAGCTGTTGGAAAAGTGAAAAGCTCTCCTCCCAAAAAACTGTTGGATTCTTCTTTGCTCTACGTATTAGAGCTAATACTGAAGATTGCATCTGGAAACCACATGGAGAAAAACATGTATAGTATATTGACTTCAACTAGCAAGCATTATAGCATGAAAGATGGCAAACATAGCATGCATAGGACTTATACTTCCAAACATATCATGCATAGAACTAACGAGGAGACAATTGTCAAAGACACTTTTATCATGGAATGCAAACAAAGAATGCATGGAATGGTAGCTTACCTTAACACTTTTATCATGTTCTCTACAAAATCCATATGGAAACTTGTCATGAATGATCACACGTCTGACAACCTCCAAGCCCTGGACATATGCAAACCGTTCCATCCAACCAATACATTGTCCTGCAAGCAATTAATTTTATTTAAAACTAGTAGAATGGAAACACAAAATGTGAAATGTCAATTGTGGTATTGTGCCTTACCTGCCAAAGGACATATGCATGCCAACCAACCACTATCAGACAAAGAAGCTGATGCAATTGCAAGCCCATGCCGCACATGGTCCTCGAGCAAGACATTCCAAGTAGGAGTGGATCCTCTCTCATCAAGTGGATAGCCAGATGGAAAATCAAGCAATATAAAATCTGAAGCCCACTTCACCTTCTTACCCATCCTCTTGTAGTCCTGATCTCGACTAGCCACTGTAATAAAAAACTCATGCAAAATAGCATACTTATCATTTCTTTTAGAGTCAGCAAAGTCTTTGCCCATTGCAATGTAATCTCCAACTGTACAAGCAAACAAAGGTGTGATGCCATGGGCCAAGGAAATGTCAGGTGACTGTGATCGATGGAACACGTATTGCTTCACAAGTCCCGAGATTAATTCTCCACCTATATGCAAAAGCAAAACAATTACAAGTAAAAGTAGTGTTAAAGGAACAACTACATCTGAAGAACACAACACCCTTACCTGCACTCTCTATGTGATCCATTTCATGCCACATAGGACTAGATGGTCCCTCATCTAGAAAGAGAACAATCATAAACTTATTAATGCAATGTCAAAACGAATTGAAGACAACATCAACAAACAATCATATTGTATCTTCCTTACCTTTTTCTGTAGGATGTTCTTGTTTCTCTTTGTCTTTCTTATCTCTCCTTGAGCTTCCCTCCACTTTGTGCTTACTTGCTTCATTGGCTTTTTGTGAAGCATAAGTATTGTACAAGTCTCTTTCTCGCACCAGTACTTGTCCTTTAGGGAAATCTATCCACCAGGGACAATGTGCTAATTCCCATTGAGAGAGATGGTGCATGCCCGGTGGATACATGCATGCAGCATGACCAATCTCCACCCAACTCTTACACAAATTTGGAATGTCAGAGATCCTTTTCTCTATTGCTAAGTGGGAGAGATATCTATCAACTAAGAAACAAAAAAAAAAAAGGATGTCCCAAACCATCAAAAATTGTGTAATTACATGAATCAACAGCACAAACGTAGACAAATGAAAAATGAACCTTCAAATGAATTGACAACATACCTATAAACCCCCCTATGGGCAGCCATGTCCAACTTAGATAGTCCATCTCCTTTTTTTCCACCCTTGCTCTCCATCTTTGTTTCCTTTGATCTTAGCACCACAAACATATGTTTTCTCCCCTCCAATTTTATATCCTCCATGTATTGCTGCAATGTGTAATCCTTAGGGGTATCCAAAGGCATGCCCATTGTTGTGATCACCCTCAAATCTTCAAGCACTTTCAATGACTGTCTCTCCACCTTCTCCAAAAATATCTCTCTACTAATCCACCTAAAAAGTAAAAGTTGACGCAATTTTATAATAAAAAAATAAGAGTCATGCCATTGGCAAGAAAGAAACAAACACCATGAAAGATTATTTGTATTGGTAGAAGAAACACACCCTCTGTACTCAAGGTCGCCCACAGGCATGAAGTACATGTCTCGCATAGGTTTAGTGGCTTCTAACAAAGAAAGGAAAATATTTTTTTTTTCTAATCTCAAATTAGACTTTGCAATGAGTTGGAGCTTCTCCAATGTCACGCAAGAGTCCGTACCATCAAAGCGCAAGGCAAACAACTTTTCCAACCAAGCCTCTCCAAGACCAGGATCTATACAATTCAACACCTATCCAAAGATGACATGTCAGTCACTTAACTTTAAAATAAATGCAACAAAGTATAGAAAATTCAATTCACACCTTTCCCATCCTATCAGCAATTCTCTTTTGAATTATGGTACGCTGCTTTCCTTCTGCTTCTCCCCTTTGTTCTAAAGGTAGCTTTGTAGATATTTTGTCCATTGCTTTTTTAAGCTCTGTATTGTACTCAACCTACATACATAAGTTCCAATTAGAGAAAGCAAAGGAGTGATAAAGATCTAAGCATCAATACAAATGCAACATTCTACCTGGAAGACAAGCCTTGCTAGATAACCTCTTGTCAATGGAAACCATGGCTTCTTCCCTTTACTCTCTTGAGCCCTCCAATTCTCTATTGATTTGATCTCACTCGAAGACAATGTTCTCATAAACACCATAGAGTCACACTCACAAATGTTGTGTGCATTTATGAGTATGTTCCTTAGACTGGGTTTGATAATGGCATGTTCATTCATGCTAGAAAACAAACAGCAAAGTACACAACCCAATCAATAAATGCAAAGTAGCATAAAACACAAATGTGGAGAAGATTCAAAGAGTCCATGTACTTACGAATTTATTCATTGTAGCCCTGCCAAGAGAGCAATCTCACTAATTTTCCTTGGGTCAATTATTGTGCATACCACTCGTACATGTGTTTTCTTGTTTGTAGGAAAGATTTCCTTGATAACACCCATCCATGCAGTGGTCCTATGATTGCCCTCCCAAACAAATAACATCTTTTGCGACATAAAATGAAATTCAGTGTTAGACATCACATCTTTCTCAAACTCCCCATCCACCTCTCTCCAGGTGGGAGACCAACTCTTCCTCATATCATCTGTCACAACTATCTCCTCTCCATCACTCTTGCAGACAGATACAATGAAAGACCCTTTCTTTGGGAGATAGCCCTCCACTTGAAATGTACTTTTGAGTGAAGATACATCATCACGAAGTCCTCTCACTCTTGCATAAGGTATCAACCTACACAAGGGAATGCGAGGACACTGATTTGAATCAAGCATCCTACATTTGCCAATCACATCACCTCCTCCTTCCACCTGAACTTCACTATCATCCAACTCAACCTCCTCTACTCTTGGACCTTCATCTCTTTGAGTTGATGATACTTCACCCTCTAGACCCACCACACTTTCTTGCTCTTCTGTTCCACCTACTGATGATTCAACATTGTGATCTACTTTTGTTCCTCTTGTCACCTTTGTAGAATGTGCCACTTGAACTTGGAATAAGAGGAATTGACCATAAAGGAGACACCCGTCAGAATAATAGACAACGAAGATTGCTAAGCACAAACGAAAATGAAATATAATTTGCTAAGCACAATCATATTTCATAAAGGAGAACAAAGATTGCTAAGCACAAACAAAGCCAAGATTAATGGAAGCGCTACCATTGCACCATGGATCCCCTTGAATGTAAACGTATAGTAGAGCTCCCACTACCGCGATTGTGTGAAAAATTGTACCTCCCATCTTTGCATGTTCCAAAGAGATCTTCAAAGAGATTCAAGCTTCAGACAATGACACCTGAGGGAATTTGCAAATTTGTTGTCAAGCTCGATTTTGGCCGTGTTGTCCATGGAGTTCGCACGTCCGATTTTCTTTTCTTGCAGGCGTGGCATCTCCCTACACGGTCTTCAAGGGACAATGGACACTCAGGCCACTCAGGCCACTCAGGCCACTCAGGCCGAACCTCCACGCACTCAGGCCACTCAGGCCGACTCTACAAAGGCTTGACAACCAAGCTCTTCTCGAGGAGAAGCCCAAGCTGATCTTTTGCCTCTTCACTACGCTGCTTCAAAGAAGGCAACCTTTGCAAGCAAAGAATGTAATTACAGAAGCTAAGACCATTGTAGGGAGAGTGTGCAAGCCCACGAAATTCAGCAACAAGCCATGCAAGCGATAGAAAAATCGGGAAGATGCAGTCACAGCAAGCATTTTGTCTCTGATGCGAAAATGTTCACGGATAAAGCTTGTAAATCCCCTAAATCCACATGTCCAAGGCTAACGATTCACGAAATCTCCACAGAGACCATACGAGATGTTACAACTGAAAACAGCATGCAAAGGGACACAGGACTCAGGAGTCGAAGGCAGGCAGTGCACCCAAGTCTTGCTTTGGGCTTGAAGATTCTCCATTATCTATGGTGGCCACAAGCTCTCTATATTCTACTACTGTGTGTAATCGCAATATATATATCTTGCTCTTTTCCTTCTTCTTCTCCGTCGACTTCGTATCGTCTGCTTCATCTTCTCTTCCTCTCTTCATACGTAGCTCCATTGACTTCGTATCTTCTGCTTTTTCTTCTTCTCCATCGACTTCGTACGTTCTGCTTCTTCTCCTTGCGCTTCTGATCATCGTCCAGGATTCATCCCATGGATCCATTGCTCTCCGAGCTCCCAGCTTCTTCTTCTTCTACCCTCATCCTCCCCCCTCGTCTCCTCCACTACCCTCCAGCTCATGTAAATGCAAAGGCAAACGATCCACTAGCAAAGGCAGTCCAACTTCCTTCCTGGACTGCCTGGGGCAGCAAAAGAGGCAGCGCGTCAGCTCATGTAAATGCAAAGGCAAACGATCCACTAGCAAAGGCAGTCCAACTTCCTTCCTGGACTGCCTGGGGCAGCAAAAGAGGCAGCGCGTTAACGCGCTGCCTCTTTTGCTGCCCCAGGCAAGTCCAGGAAGGAAGTTCCTGCCAACTTCCTTCGTTATAGCAGCTGCTTCTTTCTCTTCTGCTAAGTCCTGAAACCGACCAGAGGGCTTTTGGTTTTCGTTATGGACTTCAGCCAGTGCTCGACGATCTCGTACTTCTGTCTTTACGAGAATACGCGCTCAGCTACTTCTCTTCTCATGTTTAGTAGAGCATCAAAAATCATCCGACATTTCACTCCTCCATTCCATTTCACGCTTCCGAGCCTCGAGCAAAAGAGGACTGCCTTCCTTCCTTCCTGGACTGCCTGGGGCAACAAAAGAGGCAGCGCGTCTCTTTTGTTGCCCCAGGCAGTCTTAACGCGCTGCCTCTTTTGTTGCCCCAGGCAGTCCAACTGCCACCACAACGAGTCACCTTTGAACTGCTTGTGATTGATCGTCTTCCTCATCGTTCTCTTCTAAGAATCTATACGAACATGCTTACCCTGCCCCAGGCAGTCCAGGAAGGAATTTGGATAACCTTGCTCGCTGTGGTGGAACTTCCTTCCTGGACTGCCTGGGGTAGCAAAAGAGGCAGCGCGTTAACGCGCTGCCTCTTTTGCTACCCCAGGCAGTCCAACTGCCACCACAATGAGCCACCTTGCTTCATATCTCTTTCGGCTCACTTTGCTTCATATCTCTTTCTTACTTGCACTCTTACCGTTACGCTTGCCTCCCTAGGCTATGGTCGTTGAATTTCTGAAAAGAAAAGAGGAGTACTTACCTCAAAAGCTCTTTGCTCGTTGATGTTTGTTGAAGGCCGCAAGGGGGTCGATGTCATTGAAGTTTGTTGAAAGCACAAGGAGCTTGATGTCATGGCAGGCATCTCGAAAAGGAAGGAGTCGACATCGCTAAACTTTTGAACTGTGGGAAGATGAGAGGGCAGGAATGGAAGGGGGTGGGGAGTGTTGGAGGAGTGTTAGGAGCATTTGGGGGAAGCTTCAAAGCTGGAGAGAAAGAGAGATAAAATCGCTTCAAGGCTGGAAAGAAAGAGAGATAGAATCTGACCCAGCCCACCACGCCCTTCCTCATAATATCTCCAGATTTTGTAGGAGATTTTGTAGTAATGATTTTGCAGGCGATGGTCATTATTAGACAGATTTTGCAGGCGTAGCCTTTAGAGAAACGATTTTTGAGGGATTTTGCAGGCCTGGTCATTATTAGATGGTAGGAGAAGACCGCATAACTAACACCTTGTAATAGTGAGGAGAATGTCACCATGTAATGACTCATGATGGAAATAGTAATATTGCTTGTTCATGCAAATGTGAAGTAAACTAACACATTTCGATAGTTTTCATTTTAGATATGGATTTGAAGATACTACTCATTCTAACTATTGCTAGTAAAATATAGTAATTATAAATCTTTAATTTTTCTCTTGATATTTTAGTCTTTCAATACCAATATATAAATTTGAAAGTTACTTCTCCTTTTATTCATTTATATTAAATGTACACTCTTACTGAATGAAATGCATGGAGGCGTCATTCAAGTTACTATATGCATGAAGGCATCTTGTTCAAAGATTACCATTATTCTAAACAAATAAACACGTATTGTTCAATAAAGACCTGCAGTTAAACGACCACCTTGGATGCTAATAGTGACATCCATTTGCATTCATCCATTTGCATTTGACACTTACAGAGACGAACTTTCTTCTCTCCCATAATTCAATGTAGTGGCTCTTTCAACACTTCTCTTTGCTCCATTCTCTTCGGTCTCCAACACATCTATGCCATTTCTTCTTTTGCCTCCCTGCTTTTGGACCCTTTATGTAGCTAGCTTTTCACTTGTTCTTTGGTTGGTGTTGTCTAATGCTACATCTTGGCTCTAGATGAGTCATCACTTCAAGAGCGGCATAAATACCGATTGGCAGTATCAAGATGGCCAAAAGAAGCAGGCGGTGATCGATGAGTTAAAACGAAGATACCCTAATCCGCCAAATGTGGAGTTTAATGACAATTATATGCGAGAGCGCATGGGTTTGGTCCTGAAGCATCGTAGATTAACCTTGCGTACTTCCATCACAAAGGGGTTGGCTAAACCCAGCTGGGCAGACAAAGCTGATTGGAAGTACTTCAAGAAGCAACATAGGGACCATCCCAAAATGTTCGAGGGCCAGAGGAGGGCTGCGAAGAGATGGCTGGATGTCGTAGGTACTTCGCACTTTGGTGCAGGCGGACGGTATGCATTCGAGGCAATCGTGGTAAGTCTACTTCTTCTCATTTAATGTATTGTTCTATTTGTTTTACTTACATATTACATGCACTTTAGCTAACTCTAACTCTCGTAAATTGGATCCATAGCAAGCTGCGATGGGCCATCTTCCTACAGATGCAGAGATGCGATGCGCATTTTGGATAGGAACAAAGCCATGGTTCATTGAGCAAGAGGCAATGGGAGCGACGGTCGATTGGGCTGAGGTGGCTGCTCGCATGGTATAAGTTTACTCCTACTTGTAATCTCACTTTTTAATTTAAGTTCCAATCTAATTTTCGATTTATATGGTTCTCTTAGGGTCAAAGCTCAAGCGCCCCATCATCGGAGGCAAGCGATCAATAGGGTCAAGGATCAGACGCAGGTGGCGACGATGAGGGAGAAGACGCAAGTGTCGAGGACCAAGGAACAGGCCAACAAGACGAAGATGATTCGGATTCGGATGAGTAGTAGTGGTAGTAGCATTTTATATATCCGCTCGTTTGAGCAATTTTGTATCGCCCTTTCGAAAGGGTAATTTTGTTACAAACACTGTTGTATATGTCCGACATGTAGATGCATTTGTTACTCATCATTTCACAAGAACAATTTTGTATCACCCTGCAAGCAAGGGAAATTTTGTTATAAAAAACTTTCTTTTGTAATTACAAAAAAAAAAAAGGATTAGTGGGGCTAAACAGGGCTTCCTTTAAGCCCTGTTTAGCCCCACTAACCCTTTTTTTTTACTCCTGTTAATCGTCGCTATATAGCGATGTTTACCAGTGTCGCTATATAGCGATGATTAACAGTGTCGCTATATAGCGACGTTTGTACCGTCGCTATATAGCGACGAATCCAGTGTCGCTATATAGCGACGATTTATAGCGACGGTCCTTTTCCGATGCTTTTAGCGACTTTTATAACGACGTTTGCGCCCGTGAAAAAAAAAAATTTAATGTAAAAAGCGTCGGTATTTTCGTCGGAAAATGGCCTATGCCTTGTAGTGCCAAAAAAAACTCGCTCCAAAACTCGCTTGAAAAACTCACTCCTCGCACACACTGAATGTAAACTCTAAAGAGTGTGGAGTACCCCCCTCATTTTCTCATTCTTTCACATGGCCGAGGAATACCCTCCATGTTGATGGTTTCTCAACACACAATCATTTTACTTTTCATATTGCTTTCTGAATCTTGATGGCTAGACAACTTTTGGGTAAAAGCAATAACAATCCAGGACAAACAGGGATTGCCTATCCACCCATATGAAACTATGAAATTCTAACACCAGGTTTTGTTTTTGGATAGTGGTAGGTAAGTGGACCCACACCTCAAAGCTTCATCTACCTAACATATTCGACCTTTACATTCTTATTTACCTCAATTGTACTCAAATTTTGTAAACACTAACATGAAGGATTTTTTTCCAAGGTATTCTGAGTTGTGATAAGGGGTAGTTTTATTAGAACACACACACACCAAAACCTTGTTAACCCTTGGCCGGGTAAACCACGTGCCTCAATGTTCTTTCACTATACTAAGTTTTATGTAGGAAAGCTGGAACAACTCCGTAATACATCATGGCCTTTAATAAGGACTTTTTGGGATTGATTGGTAATGTACATCAACTTCTCCTTTTTGTTGGAATTTTAATTACTACACAATCATTTTGCCTTGTGTGTGATTCTTTCAAGATACTTATGCAAATTCTAATGTATTTTGAAGTTTTTTTTGTGACACCATGGTCAAAAAAGCAACTTTCACTTGGATTATGAAAGAAACCCTTTTAAAAATGCTTATGATGCTCCTTTTGGATGCTAATCTTACTTTATTACCTTATGAGCACCACTTGGTGTAGGGTAGGACACCAGTTTTGATGGGTGCCTTACCCTCATCATGTGGTGTCCCCATGAGATAGGGAGGGTACTCACACACACACACTTGGTGTAGGGTAGGACACCACTTGATGGGTGTCCTACCCCCATCATGTGGCATGCATGTGCACACACTCACATTTTTCTCAAAACAAAAGTCACACGCATATGCACACATCTCCCTAACTCTAACCCCAAAAACACCACTTTGTTGTAAGTTTGATAGATTTTGAAAAACACCATAAAGGGAATCCATTCATACACACACACACATGTATGCACACACACAATATTAATCCTTAATTTGTCACACACACGTGCTCTTAATTTAAAAAATCCCCCTTTCCTTTAAACTCATAAAATTGTTCTTAAAATAATTAATTGGCCTTTAATTTTTATTGAAATTTTAATCATCAATCGCTTATTCATGTTGGCATGAGCCCCTTGGGCCCCTTAACCTAACCCAAAGTAAACCTCTTAAATATAGTACTATAATACCCCTAAAAGATACACCGTCCTTGACCTTGCTTGTCGGAGTATTTGTGCTGCTTTACTTCATCGCTTTTTTCGTTTGCACTTAGTTGAATTGACACTAAGTCGTAGAGTTTCTACTTACTTCTATCCTATTGGATTACCACCACCTTTCTTTGTCTTGGGGGCTTAATGCTCACTGCTCATGAGCTCGTTTTCTTTTCTTGGCAATCTGTTGCACTAGTATTTATGTGCTTTAATTGGCTCTCCCTCACACAATGCTGCCTTAAATATAAATAAATATATATATATATATATATATAATTTGCATTTTGATTCCTTTACACTTAGTCTAATTAATTAATTTTTTTGTTACTTAAATATTATATCTTTCTATTTATAGCTCTTTCTATATATATTACTCTATTTTTTTCTAATTTTCTCATGCTTTATCATTCTTTATTTACAGATCACACACACACACACACACTTGTGTATACATTCACACACGTAACCCCTTCACTATTTCCACACACTTACTGCCCACTCCCTTACCAAGACGTTATAACTGCACCTTTGCCCTTTACGTAAGCCTATAAAGACCTTACTTTGCTTATATCTTTTGGTCTCCCTACCCTTCCCATCCCTTTTTGCTTTATTGGGTGCTTCCTTTCTTCATCTTACTTCATTTCATGTGCACTTCCTCCTCCAAAAGCTTTCCTAGCTTACGTTCTCCTTCATTGTACTTTGTCCAAAACCCATGATCTTACTGCAGCTTACTAGTCTACAACCTTACTACTTCTCTCGCCCGGTACATTTCCTCTAACTCTTGGCTCTACCTTCACTTGTTCCATTTTGCTCTATGAATGACGAAATGCTGGTTTACTTGTGAAAGTGAGGGATAAAGGAGGATCAAAACACCATGAAAGAGACATGAGATATGAAACACTCAATCTATTGCAATGTATTCTAATGTGCATGATCAACAATACATAATAGGCTTCTTATATAGAGAGAGCCTTTTGAATAGTCAACACTTGTGGGATCCTCTAATCCACATATCTCCTTGTGGATGTCCTCAATCCACATCCTCACATCATGTAGTCCACATCCTAGGGTGGCTACTTTAATTATTTCCTATACCATACCTTAGCCTTTAATCTATGTGCTCATGGCACCATATCTCAACACCTCCCCTTGGTGCCATGATTCATTGGCTATCACAAGGTGGTTAGATGTGAGTTTACATTCCATCCCCTCCCCTTAGTGCATACATTCCTACTTAAGGTGGCCAAGTGTGGTTTTTACAAGATCAAATCCCACCCTGGGTGCTTACATGGCTATTCTCAGGTGGTCAGGTTTCATTTACAAACATGTGGGCTAAAGGTGGCAAGGTTTTTTAATTTCTCAATGCTTGATGTTGATTGCATTTGCTTCTTTGCCTAATGTAGCTTGATGCATGATGCTTTGTTCTACCATGTGCCTTAATGCTTTATGTTTGGATGTCATGTTATGTGCTATGGTCATCTCATGCGCTTGTGCTTTTGGCATGCGTTGGTTTTCCATTTGTCGCAATGGTCTTACCATGAGCTTCGTTTTGATTCAATGGGAGTGTCTAATTGCTAACAATAATTTTGACTTGACAAACACATAGAGCTCAAAAAGATGATCACTTTTCCTTTTTGGAGTGCGCACAAATTCTTCCTGGATTGGAAGTTATGGCTTGTCGAAGATTTATGAAGAAGAGGTGGCCTAATGATGTGACATAGGAATTCACATGCTGCATGCAAAGTGTGCTTATGATGTATGGCATGGCCTCCCCCTGTCATGGCCTCCCCCCTGCTTGGAGTACCACCACCATTGTGCCAATACACAAAGTAGGAGATCCCCTGGATACTATGAATAACCGCACTCTCATGATTGGTCACACACTAGCCAACATTTACGGGTCAGTTATAGAGAGAGGTCAGCTCCTACACAGAGACATGCGAGCATCGAGCATTGGGAGATGCTCGATTTTGGAGACAGCATTCCACTCTTGATCATATCTTCACTCTATGGGTAGTCATTGGCGAGGCGAGATCAAGATCCCATAAATTCTACACGTGCTTTGCAGGCTTTCAAAAGGCCTTTGACATTGTCCCACAATCTTGCATTATTAGATAACTTCAGGAGATGTAGATTCTAAATCTCATGATTTGGGGGGTGATGAAACTGTATGAGTAAAGGAGAGGAAGAGTACATGCCCCTAGAGGCTTGTCAGACCACATCGAGAGTAGGATAGGGGTGAAGTAGGAATTCCCACTATCACCAACACTATTTGGGCTCTATATTAATGAGATCGCGACGTTCATTGAGCACCTAGGAGGGGAGGGATCGCGGGTTGCCAATTTGAAGATATAGATACTATTGTATGCAAACGACATAGTCCTTCCACCCTCTTCAGCAGCAACAACAAGGTTAGAGAGACGCCTAGATGCCCTAGAGGTGTTTCGTAGAGAGAAATACTTGACAGTTAACCTTGGCAAAACCCAGGTTATGATTTTCAACACCTCATGGCTAGATAATGCTTCACCTATGTACAGTCCTACACCTACTTAGGGGTAGTCTTTACGGGGCCAATCATCATGATGAACCACGCAGTCAAGACACAACTTACACAAGGGCAAGGAGCTCTAGCTCAATTAGTGTGGCACTGCTTTTAGGCACATTTTCGGGACCCTTGATGTAGGGATGACTATTTGACATGTTGGTGAGGCTAAAGCCATGTACGCGGCACCGTTCTTGGCGTGCAACTTGACAGTGACCAGGTGGCAACGTTTTGAGAGGTTGCAGGTGACTATGGGATCCAGGATCATTCAAAGTAAGCCTTCAGTGCCCCAAAATATCATATAAGCAAAGTTTTCCATGACATCGCTCAAGATTGATGCATCTTCCAGATGGTTACTTATCTTCATAGGGTTAGGCCTTACCTAGAGGGAGGCTACCGAGGGTGGCATTGGAGTCATCTATATAACTAGCTAAGAGTGGGGTTTGCATGGCCTAGTATGCACACATTTCTAGATGGTTTGACATCCAAGGTATTCAAAGGATCATCCCCCCCCTTTTAGTATAGCTTGGATGCCCCTAATCTCTTGGCCCCATGGGATGAGATCAACCGTTTATACAATTAGACCTACTCCATCTTTATACATCATAAACTTGGAGGGGGGAATGGGAGTTCCCCACCAAGACCCAGTTCTACCACAACCACTTCCAGAGAGTATCGGAGGGTGGAGTGATCATCAAATCCCAACATTTGGAGGACTGGTGAGTCTCGCATGCCCTCAAGATTGCCATCAGACAAATGCGAGTCTCATCCCATTAGCTGAGGATCAAGGCAAGGAAAGCCATAGGTACATAGGATCGAGTCAAAGAGAGCCATAGGTACACCTAGGGAGCAGTGGCTTTGCAGATTATGCACTTTGGGAGAGATAAAGATGGCACAGCATTTCCTTATGTATCTATCCAATTTACTATGAGATCCGAGGATAGTAATACTACCTCTTCCAAGAAGGACATGGTTTTGGGCCTCTCTTCCTGTTGATTCGATTCAAGGCCCAGGTCTGTGTTGGCCTCTACTTGATGGAGATGCGATGACATAAAGAGACCCTATTACGGCAGATCAGAGAGCGTGAGGGGGAAATGCCATAGGAGACAAGGGTGGATTGAGCTCAATGACACATCACAGATTTCTATGCATTCGAATCTTCCTCTCAACATGTTAGAGTAGAGGAGTAGGAGATCAAATGACATGGGGGTAGTATGGATCAATGGAATGAGACGACGACGAGGAGGGATGCAGCCAGAGATGCAAGAGCCACACACGATATAGCAATGGACCAAAGCACATATGATTGAGGTCCAGCCCATCACAACTTTACTTGGTGGAGATTGTCTAACCAGAGGCCGTCAATCTCGATATGGCCCACTAGATAGAGAGATCACACAAACCACGCCCCCCGACACAGCACGAGACAACCAAACAGACACAGATACAAGATATTTTCACAGCTCACATGAGAGACACCATGGCACCTAGCTATGTATTCTGACTTTGACTTTGGGATTGAGTTTTAGCTATTAGCTTCTAGTTTTGAGCTTTGAGTCTGAGTCTGTACTTTTGAGCTTAGTTTTCTATAGTAAAGGCCTTAGTGAGCTCTTTACCTCTACTCATAGCGGCCTGTATGAGCCTGTGCTACTCTAATATAGTAATTTGTCTCATAGGCCCACGAGGCCTCTCGAAGATGATAATACCATTCCATTAGAGGGTGCTTTCTTAATTAGGCAAGTACAAGATCAACATCATCTTTTACCAATACACATGTCATCACTCCATTGATGCAATCTACTCTACCAAAACATAATTTATCTCCATATCCTAATACACAAAAAGGTCACTCTTCAGGTCGGGCTTTTGACTAGCGTCGTGCTCCATGTTTTCCATCTTGTGTGTGTTTCACCTGGCGTCTCCACCAAATGATGTAACACACAAAAAGAACAAACAAGAAACTCACAGCCAAGATCATGCAAACTGAAAGGCGCCCGTGTAGTGAGGCCTCATCAATGCTTTATTACCATCCAAAGGTTGTTACAACAACGACTCTTAGGCATGTTAAGTTGTGGTTTTACATCTACCCTTAAAGCCTAGAGTACATGGTAATTACACGTCACGACATCACTCTTCTCACATCACTCTAGTGCTCTATGCCCCTTTTTATCAAACTACTTTACACTTACACTTATGATGACATTTGAAAAGGCAGGGCCTTAGTGGGATCCCCGCCTTGTTTTGCAAAATGTTTGTATTTCTCTTTTCTAATAGAAATTTCCTTTTTAGGCAGAAAAAAAAAAAGCCAATTACACGTGGAAACCCATAAGGCCCATCTTCTGACCCAAAATACCCTTAGATATTGAAGCGGGTACCATTACGGAATATTCTTAGTAGTAGTGATAGACACGTGTGAAAAAGTGAAAGGGGAATCCATGGAGGATTGGGATTCTGTGTGGATGAGCTGCTTTTTTATCTTCTCTATGTTATCGTCTTCGTTGTTGTTGTTGATGATGTTCAGTAACGAACGAATGCAGCCGCCCGTCCTTCGAAACAATGCAAGCTGCTTTTGCTTCCCTTCGCGTGCCAGCAGCTGCTCCCGCGGATTTCCTGTCTCCGCCCACAGACTCCAGTGCCTTCGACCCACCACGAAATCCTTTCGATCCACAACTGCTGTTTCAGCGCTATCACCTTACCTTAGCCCCCAAACCCCAACGACATAGACCGTGCCAGTCCCAGACTCGCGTGTCGAAGAAACTTCATGGGAGAGTTTCTTGTGCAGCGACGGGCAATAGCGGGGTAATGGTCGAAGATGACTTTGGGACGGTTTCTCCTGCTCGCTCGTCCGAGCAACGCGTGTACGATGTCGTACTCAGGCAGGCAGCAATCATGTCAAAACGGGCTGAAAGCAGCGCAGTCACGAATTTGAATTGGGAAAACTCCTCGGAACTGCTCAAAGAAGCTTATATGAGGTGTGGGGAAGTCTGCGCCGAGTATGCTAAAACTTTCTACCTAGGTAAATACTACCAACTTCTTCATTTATTTTCCTATCCTGTCTCAATGCAAGAACACGATGAGAACTTCGATTTCATCTTCAGGAGGTCCTATTTTCTGTCTTCAGGAACAATGCTGATGACCCCTGAACGGCAAAGGGCAATCTGGGCAATCTATGGTGAGTTGAGCGAGTAGCCATCATCTCATGTTACATGATGCTTTAAACGTGACTGGATTGTCCGTTGTGTAAGCGAATCACGTAAAATACATTATGTGGGAGCCTGGAGGACAGAGTTTTCAACCAGACGAGTGTGCGATCCAAACAAAGAGGATGTTTGGAAGAATTCAAATCAATTCGTAGTGCCACAATGTGGATCCGGAGGCTCCATCCCAAAGATTGCTTTGACACCATATTTTGCAGCAGAAATTATCGAGTCAGCCAATCAGTAGATGACTATTTGGGAGGTCCTAGTAATCAAGAACTTCTTCAAATGCACTTCTATTGTTTCCTTTGTATTGTGCCATTATTGTCCACGTTGTTGACATTGTGCTGAAAACTTAGTCGACCTTCATGATTTAATACGAGAGGTTCCTCCTCTACAAGTAAGGAGAGAAATAAATGAGAGCGAATTTGTGCAGTGTGGTGCAGGAGGACTGATGAGCTTGTGGATGGGCCTAATGCTCCGCACATAACTCCAGCAGCCCTCGATCGTTGGGAAGAGAGGCTAGAGGATATATTTGATGGCAAACCATATGACATGCTGGATGCTGCTTTAGCAGATGCAGTTGCAACGTTTCCGGTGGACATTCAGGTCAGTGGCATGAATTAACATTTTTAGTCAGCACACGCCGTGAGTAGTTCGAATCTTTGGAACTGAAATGTCCTCTGTCACAGCCTTTTCGTGACATGATTGAGGGAATGCGGATGGATTTGGTAAAAGCTCGGTATAAGAATTTTGACGAGCTTTATCTTTACTGCTACTATGTTGCGGGAACTGTGGGCTTAATGAGTGTACCAGTGATGGGTATTGCCCCCGAGTCCAAAGCGACCAGCGAAAGTATTTATAACGCTGCATTGGCCTTGGGAATTGCAAATCAATTGACAAACATATTACGAGATGTTGGAGAGGAGTAAGTATACAAAAGAGAATTCGTAGTTAACATATCCTCATTTATTATTTTTGGCATGACATCTTCTTTTGAAATAATCTCTCCTTTTTCAAGTTGTCATGTCTGTACTTCCCTTGTTCGAGAGTTTAGGTCCATAAAAGTCTTACAGCATGCCGCGGGATTTCTCACATCAAGAACAAGAATTGACCGGAATTGTTCATATTGTGCCATTGTACATCAGGATGCCCAGTTATGGCATTCGTTGGAGATAACTGGATTTTTGTTCCCTTAGTCCATTCAACGCATCTTAAACCAAACTAAGAAAATCTTTCTTTGTTTCCTTTTTATCTACCGTAAATTAAATGTGGGCACCGCTATCTGCTTTGATATTAGCAATTAATTACTAAGTATCTGTTCTGGACCAGTGCTAGGCGTGGGAGAGTTTATCTTCCCCAGGATGAGCTTGCACAGTTTGGACTATGCGAAGGAGATATATTTGCTGGCAAGGTGACAGATTCTTGGAGGGCCTTTATGAAGGACCAGATAAAGAGAGCACGCATGTTTTTCAATAAAGCTGAGAAGGGCGTTCTGGAACTTGACAAGGACAGCAGATGGCCGGTACGCGAACAATAACAATATATTTTTGTCATTTGATACGATTAATATTTGCAAGCATATTACGTATTTAGGCGACAATGAAAATCGTCTGCAGGTGTGGGCTTCCTTGATTTTATACCGGCAAATACTGGATGCGATTGAGGCGAACGATTATGACAACTTTACAAAGCGCGCCTTCGTACCAAAGTCCAAGAAAATCCTCTCTCTTCCAGTTGCTTATGCCCGAGCTCTGTTGCCTCCCTCATCGACCCGTCGGGAAACAGGCAGGAGCTCATTTGAATGATTGGAGTCTAGAGGGAAACCAAGCTCCGAGGCAGCTCAATTTAAATATTTATCTTTCTTGATCAGTCGTATTGTACAAGCAACATCTTGGAGCAAGAGCGCACGCGAGTAATTTGGTGGAAGCTTAATGCCTTTCAGGTAGTCCTCACAAGTGCTCCATAATGGAGTTGTGATATGCAATGATATGGAGCCACAATATGCCATTGCAAAATCAATGGTGTATCTTCATGTGAGGAAGAAATGCTCTTTTGGAATGCCTCCCTTGGTGTTATGAAAAGACGTTTGAATCTTCCTTTCAATACATTCTTAGGATGGTTTTCCACCTAGCCCTAGAGTGTCCTAAGGGATTCTAATTCTTCAAGTTTAGGACCATTTCCTATTGACCAATCCTTAGTCTTTGCATAAGACGAGTCTTAGTCATTGTCTTAAAGTGTTCTTTATCTCTCTTGATTTCCTTAAGACCTCAAAGTCTTTTGATCCTTTGTCTATGACTATGACTCTATGGAAGGAAAATATGTATTTGCAAAGTAGTCATCCACTATTGCAGACCTCGAAGAAGATCAACTTGACTCACTTTAACTATAAGGCCTAAACTTTTTGGGCTCATATTATACTATGAATTATAAGTTTTCCTTAGCAATGGTTTGTGTTATGTACCAAAACAAATGAGAAATGTATTAATGATTGCAAGTGAGAGGAGGGACATGTGTACTCTCTCTCTCTCTCTCTCTCTCTCTCTCTCTCTCTCTCTCTCTCTCTCTCTCTCTCTCTCTCTCTCTTTGTGAAGTCTATTTTGATTTATGAAATAGAAAGTAGCCCTCAAAATGAGGACATCCAGTTACAATTCCAAAAGATAGTGGTGTTGGACAAGTATGTAGAGTAATCTAAGTCATGGGCATCCAAACAATTAAAAAATGATTGTCATAGAGAAGCCGAGTAAAACTAATACTTAGCAAGAATTGGCTCACCAAATGCTCTATGGTTTCTGTTCTTCCATAAAGTCTAAGATTGTATTCCAACCTAGCAAGATTGAGTCCAAAGAGCCATAAAAGCTTGCCAAAGGAAGCTTTCGAGAAGCATGCTCATAGGAGTTACCGAAGGAAACGTAAAACATCATGAGTCTCTGGACGCCTATTCCCAAACTTTGAGGGAAGAAAAAAATGAGTGAAACCTACTAAAACAGGCATGCATATGCATCATCACCATCATTGAATTTGAGGCCTATTAGTTGTCTCATAAATTCTTAAATGTTTAGGGTGTGTGCTTGAAGATGTGTCTCCAAATAATTTCTCACACATGCTCTACTTCTTAACAGTTTTTAAATTATATTAATATGATGAAAACCGCTAAAACAAGGGCACCCATGCCAAGAACAATAACGAGTAACCAGTGGGAAAAATGGACAGACTATAGTCAAAAGCAACAGATATGTTGATGCATGCATCATCACCATCATTGAGTTTGACCACTCTTAGTTGTCTCGTAAATTATTGAATGTTTAGGGTGTGTGCTTGAAGATGTGTATTGTCCTCTGTCTTTGGGGCTTGTCTCCTCATTTTGTTAACAAATGCAAAATTCTTGGCTTGAATAGAGCGCTAATGTTGACAAGGGGCTAATGCACGGGAGATGGCCAAAGCCTGAGAACTAGCCATTTGAATGAGGATTAGTTCGTGCATTTCTCTCATGCTTTTGTCTTTCCATTCATTTCTATCTTGCCTTTTCATTCAAATTTGCCATGCATGCAATGTGAGTAATCTAGATGATCTTTATAATGATCATCAAAAGACTAATCTATCTATCATCATCACATGCAACATTATCATAATGTTTCCTTGAGACTTTTCCCTTCATATTAGCATTTATAAAAGTAACTACATTCAATTCCTTCTAAACATCACCAAAACATGTAGCATTGCATAGCATTTTTGGGAAAGTATTTTGCAAGCTGGAACATGTTGCGCTAGCATGACTTGTCATTGGAAAATTTTCTCCTAACATGGAGCAAAAAATTAGTGTAAATTTTGGATAATTTGACATCACCAATGTGTTTGGAATGCCTCAAAGCCCCCAAACTGACTTTTGAATCACCAAAATCAGACTTCAAATGAGGGAGAAATGGCCTTTTTAGGCAAATCTTTTTGCCTAAAAGTGTCATTTCTCCCTCATCTAAAGTTAGATTTTGGTGATCCAAAAGTCATTGTGGGGGTTTTAGGCACTCTGAACGCATTGGTGATGTTGAAATATTCAAATTCTCCATCAAAATTTTAGGGGCTTTTGGGCAACTCCGGATGGCCTAAGTAATTTGCCCAAAGCTGCATCAACATTAACATCATCATAATGTTTCCTTGAGACTTTGCCCTTCTCATATTACCATTAATAAGTAGGTACATTCAATTCCTCCTAAACATCACCAAAACATGTAGCAATTCTGGGAAAGTTTTTTTTGTACGCTTGAACATGTTGCGCTAGCATGATTTGTTATTGGAAAATTTTTACCCAACATAGAGCAAAAATTGGTGCAACCTTTTGACACCACCAATGCATCCGAAATGCTTAAAAATCCCCAAAACAACTTTTGAATCACCAAAATCGGACTTCAGATGAGGAAGAAGACCAACATTGGACTTCAACTGAGGCAGAAATGAAATTTTTAGGCAAATTCCTATTTTGGGGGGTTTTGGCACGTTCCAAATGCATTTGCTGATGTCGAAATGTCCCAATTGTGCATCAAAAGTTTTGGAGATTTTGGGCCACTACGGATGCATTGGTGTGGCCTGACTTACGTAAAAAAATTTGCCCAAAACTAACATCACCCTTTTAATGAGAAGCTATGAAAATGGCTCAAAGGGAGCTATTCGTACCACAATCAATACTTTACTGCTTAAACCTCCTACTACAAAAGAGTTATATTTATGCTACTGAGACTACACAAATACCACTACTATCATCAAACTTAATTTTCACTTGAGGAAATGGCAAATCTTTTATGATAATGATGATGAGCAGCATGGTAAATCATTTTTTTAAAACGAGATGCCTTCTATACACTAATGTTAGTTGTTCTCTATGAAGTAATGTCATTTTGGTGGGTTTTGGTTGGTTTCTTCTTCGCTCAAAAAATCTCGTTCAGAGTTTAGGGGAACTCCTCTAGACAATGCCCTCACCGAGACTATATGCCTATGAAAAGTAGTTGGAGCAATGTGTTTATGTGCCACAACCTCCCATTGGCAGAGTGATAGTTTGCAAGCCTAGAGATGCCTCAAACGTCTTCTCCACTAGCATGCCATATGAGTCATAGACCATATGCAATTCACATGATTAGAGATCCAAGAAGGTAGTAACACAACCTTTAATGATGGGAATAGAGAGCCTAGTCCAGTGATTCTATGCATGAGCTCAAGCCAAGGAACTTCTTGATAGTGCATACCAATACCAAACTATCAGGCCGATGTAAGAAAAGATAGCATAGCATGTGTCTTATCAACCACATCTCTCACTGCATGGATCCCTTTTGATTGTAGGAACATCTAGGCACCTACATAGCCAATGGGGGTAAAAACACTTCAACCAATGCAAGCTCTCTACATGCAACAAACTCTCATCCAAAGCGTCTCACCATCCTATTTTAGATTGGAGAGTATGTACTTCCAATAAAAGAACATGCAATTAACAAAAGGGCATCTCTTCACACTACCTTCAAGGTGTCTAAGGAGAAAATGCCATGCAAATGAGTGCCAATGGCCAAATGCAGTAGTGATCATGTAAGAGAGCAAGTGATGCAGCATGATTGCTAAGGGGTGATCACCTTGTTGAAACTCAAGCATCATTTTGCCATGATGTGGATGTGGATTTAAGAATATTCAGCCCCACAAAACTTTGTCGAACAAAGGTGTCCCATGGGAATCAGTCAAAGGCCCTTATAGATGTTGTGATTGCCAAAATGTTTTGATAATAGTGAAATGATCTATGTCCTAATTTCCAAATGTCATCAAAAGGTAAAAAGATCTAAATTTATGCCACCGAGGCTGATTGGACCATGCATAGTTTTACACATAAAGGCCAAGTGGCTAACTTCCAATATTCTAATTACTTTTACAGCTCATCACTCATTCATTTGCTACCATATAGTGACTATCCACCCCAAAGGATAACCAAGATGATATATAATTTGCATAGGTGGAATAATCTCCCTGGCTAGAGAATCGTGTGCTAGTCTTTCATATGCAAACGTAGAAGCTGAGCTTTTTGAAAGTTCACCTACAAACCAGTAGCCAATCCATACAACGATAAGGCATGCATGCATTGCAAAAAGGTCTTCTGTAATGTTCTTGGGAGTGAAGAAGGAATTATCAGCATAATGCTTACACAATCATGTGGCACTGTTCACCCATCTCTTAATCATGTAGACTGCCCGTATCAATAAGGGTAATCCATGTATTGAAGCATTGGGGGAGTGGATAGTATATTACAATGCATTGAGAGGGGAGCCTTGTTGGATTGAATAACGAAGGGTCCAATCTTTAGAAAAATCACTAGATACAACACATGTCATTTTACTGTCACTATACATCCAATATATGGCATTCTATATTTTCCCCCAAATCATAGCAGTTGCATGGTCAAAGGCTAAATTAGCAATATCCACTTGTAGAAAGATGGGAGCTTGTTGAGTGTACTTTTAGCATATTTAATCCCCACATAAGCATTTGCAAGATTATTCATCCTACATGCCTACAGGGAATGAAGCCATATTGAGTAGGATGTAAGTAAGTATATAAGAATCCTTTACCACCATCTTAGCAACTTACTTATGGATAATAGGCATGAGAGTACTGGGTCGCCAATTTGCAAATGATTCTTGGAAGAAAATTTGACAAGTCCATTTTTCCATGTGTCTGGCATCTGTTGAGTTTCCCAAGCATAATTGATCATATGCAATAAGGCAAGCGAGAGTATATCCCAATAGGCAAGGAAAAACTATACAATAAGACCATCCCAACCTATAGATTTTCATTTTCCATAAGACTTCATGGCATATCCCAATTCCTTTTCTATTAATGGTCCCTGCATTGCCTGTTCAGCAGAAACAATTGGATGAACATGCCAAAGTAACTCACATTGCCAATAACATCATTCCAGGGGAATGCAACATGCCAAAACTATTTGCCATAGTGAATGACACATGCTCGGGCCAACTGTTATCTTGAGGTTGTCCAACAAAACATCAGCATTCCTGTGGGCAGGATTGGATGGCACACGTAGCACCCAAGCCAAGGTAGCCTGGCAAACAGTGATCCTACTCTAGGCCCAGGGAGGATTGAGCATCATTGATCCAGAGATGCAGGGTAGAGCCCTATTGGGCAAGTTGGTAGTGAGGGGCCTCACTCTAGGTACAGAGCCCTAAAAGCTTCTTTTGTAGTGTGGTCTCCTTCGGAACACCCCCCACACGGGTGGTTAGTGGTAGTAGTCACACAGATGGCTCTTCTCGGAAGCCCCCCTTATAGGAAAGGTTCTCCCTTGATGTGGAGTCTCTTTAGAGTTTGGAAGCGATTGGCAAGGGGTCTTATTTGGGCTAGTCCTCAGTTTTCGAAGGAGTTTGCACGATAGCCTTTGATCTGGCACCTGGAGTTCCGAGATCAGGATGGACGCATGCTGGATAGAGGATACACATTGGTTGGGCATAGTGGGACAACAACCCAACTCAATCTTTTAGGACATGGGCGAGACTCCCAGCCGATGCAGAGGTACGATTAGAGACCCTCTCACATCTTCGGGGCACGGGCTCGAGGATGGCAAAGATTGAGGTAGCTATCCCAGAGTCTTGGTGGGCGGGCCTTCATAGTTTCATACCAACACAATGGTCGGGCCAGTTCTCTGGGACAGGGGTACCTCTTCAGATTCGGCTATGCCCCTTCCCTTCCATTCTCAGCTAAGCTCAGTTCTATAGTGTGGATCCAGGTGGACTCTTGCAATCTCTAAAAGATGGAGATACAAAGATGGATGGAGCCTTGGATCAGTTAGGGCAGAGGGATAGAGTAGTGGGCTGTCTGGGCAAGGAGTGGTCAATCGACCCCTCTTGCATCTTAGATTTGGATGTAGCTCACTAGTGCTTATGGTTATGGGAGGGTCGTCCCCACATTGAGGTACAGTGGGACCCAAGCTAGTGGTTTAGACCATCTGGAGTAGGACACTTAGAGAGAGTGGAGGAGGTGCCCTTCTTTTCTTATACTACACACATGGGACGCTGCTTGCAATTGGAGGCGATAGTTTGGACTCCATCGAGAGAGGCATTGGGTAGCACAGTAGGTACCTTGAGAGGTGATATCCAGGTTCTAGACATGCCTCTGGTCCAGTCTCTGACCGCGAAAGATCTCTTAATTTTTTTGGATGATAGTGCATTGTGGTCTTCCTATTGTCCCTTGGTTGGAGCAGATGCGGGTGGATGGTACCTACCATAGATGCACGATTGGGGCTTTGGAGATGATCCCCCACTACCTTTGGAGCTACCCACCCATAGCATAGAGGATATGGCGAGGAGCACTTTGGATCATGGTGAGGCTTCAGGGCACATAGAGGGACTTCACGTGGGGCATGGTTGCTTGGCTTTCAGAGGGTGTTCGCCTTTCCCATTGACGTGGTCTCTCCAGCATAGAGGATTCAAGGCCTGTGCATTCATAGCATTGAGTTTCATGAGGCGACCCCTCCCACTATTCATCAACCTCTTCCTTCGACGGAGGATAGCATGTGGGAGACAATATCCAACATCATGGCATGGAACATTTGGGCTGCTCGCTTTCATTGGGTTATGGGTCAGCACCATGTTCCACTGTCAACCACCTTAGTAGCCATCTGGTAGGACATCATCTTTATGCTTCATGCCATTTGGGAGAGAGGCTCTCTAGGTTCTCGAGCTATCATCAAATAGCGGGAACGTTTTTGCAAGGCTTGGCTTGTAGGTGTTTTCTACGACTTCTCCCCAAGAGGGATCAGATGGTGATTAGATGGTTGTATTGCCTGCCACCTTGGTTGTAACTTGTTAGCCCCTGTTACAGAGAATTCTTAAGCAACGAGCTAGGATATCTGGTAGCAGAGTGTCTTTCTAATATCCAACATTTATTTTTCGTTGATTTTCACGGTTGGCACCTTTATGGTATTTGCCAACCTGTATGGTCGGTTTTTTACAAGCATTAATAGAAGCTATTTTCTCTGGAAAAAAACAAAACAAAACAAAACGTCAGCATCTTTAACTTGACAAATGCTCTCACATTATCGCTTATAGTACAAGCCTTTAAAAAATCCTTCGAGGATCTCTAGCTCCCATTTTCCAATCTTGCTATGATCATTGCATTTCCCGCCTAACATATGGCTTATTTTTGTCAACTCCTGGCACATGTTTTTTGCATCAGCCATAACTTCCTTGAGATGTCCAATTTACTTATCTCCATACTTCCAAATCACATGTTGCATATGTGCAATAAAAGCAATCCATGCATAATTAGCATAAAACAAGCTCTATGCCCAAAGTGAATCAAGAGTTGAGTGTTGCAGTCTGAGTTAAGATTTAAAAAGTATTCTACTAGTTTTGTTTTTAGTTGTGTTATAGTATGAGTTAAAATTGCAAATGTGTTTGCGTAGTCTTGTTTTGGGTCTTCAAAATTTTTAAAGATCTAGATTGGCACTCGTCTCTCTCTCTCAAGTTACTTGTTATAGTATGAGTTAAAATTGCAAATGTGTCTGCATAGTCTCGTTTTATGCTTTTAAAGACCCAAGCTGGCACTCATCTTCTTGAAGAGTTGTGTGTTACAATCTGAGCTGAATTTGTGAAACATTAATTATCTATAACATAGACTGACACTCAACATGGGCAAGTAGTATCACAATCAAGGTTTGTGAAATTAGGACATTTCTTGCATGTTTATATGCCATATCTAGCACACTCATTCCTAGGTCTCTGTAAGGGGCTTCTCCTGAATAGACTAGATTGGAGAAGATTTCTTCACGAGAGGAGAGAACTATTGCTCGAGAGGCAGTTTTACGAGGCTATGATCTAGGGTACTGGTGGTGTCAAAGGAGGATCCAAAATTATATCTAGGGATGAGACTAGCTCCTTGGTCGGAGGAGATATCTAAGAAGACTTAGGGATTAGGGGGAGTTTCCTATATGGAGGTAGAGAGTAGTACATATTATTTGCTAAAAGACCTTAATCATAAGAGGAGTGGGTGGAGGGGGATTAGACAGTGACTCCAAGATGCCTACCTCCTCAAAGATGTCATGCTCCCGAAAACCTGATCCGAACCATCAACAATTTTGATCCACTAGCCATTCTTTTCAACAAAAGTTCTAGTGCTAGGCCTTTCAGTCAAGGTATCTTCAACCATGTGACTCCCTCTAGAGATTAATCTATGACTTATCATGCATAGGTGTGGGTGAGTTTGCACTAAGCTTGACTCATCAAACAAACAAGCTCGATTTGAGAGTCAAAATCCTTTCTAAAGACCTCAAACTAGTCGATCTGTACTTGTTTTCATATGTCGCAAGGACTTTCACCACATATTCCCCAGGAACGTATCCAATGCTCTTGTTATACTCTGAAAGGAATTGAAAGAAAGGATGTATCTCTGGATTAATGGCTTTACTAATGAGATGGACCTTTGATTGATGGAAAGTCTTTGGCTCAAAAATCCTATCCCAATGTGCTAGACTCAGTATCTGAGTGCACTTTGACATACCTTGAGGCATTGGAGCAAGTTGGAAATTCTTTTCCAAAATCCATTTGTCAAAGTGCATTGCCTATTATTGATGGTGATACTATGTGTATCTGCATCACAGGTCTCTCCTTGGTGACTGCACTCCATATGTCATGCCACAATAGTTTTGCCATGTCTTGGAGGTCATTCCTCTTGAGCATCTACACTATTATCTTTGATTGCTCGATTGGATGAGGAGCTAAAAGTTGTAGAGTCAGTCAGTGTCACTTTGTAGGTCTATGTTATGTCAACTATAATACTATGTGATCACAGTATTAGGCGAGAAGCCAGAGGGCTTGGCAGCACTTACATTAATAGGGCCTAAAGGGCTTGGGGATCTAGGGTCATGCCTAGGTCTAGGCATTTATGAGCTAGTGCATAAGGAGTCATAGAGAGGGCTATAAAGAGAGGAATCCCTTGTGGGACATGTGGCACCAAAGCTAGAAGCCAAGTGGAAAGTGCTGAGCAAGGGGGAGGATTCTGGAAGGAGAGCTCCACATGGAAAGTGGATGAGAAAAGGAACTAAAGGTAGTTCATGAGAGGCATCGGAGGAACTCAAGAAATCCGTGGTTGGGAGGAAATGTAAGAGGAAGCCCTCTATATTTGAAGTGATTCGTTACAGTCTCCCACCATGTTGGAGGGATTGAATATATAGTCTTATTATAGGCCAAGTTTTCCATTTTAGATTGTCTGTGTCCCATAGCTGACCCTAGCTTTGTAGGCCTTTCCTAAAAGTAAGTCTGGCTGTCTTAAGTTCAACATTTATTAAGAAGTTATTTTTGTGTGTCACTGAGATCCAAATGGAGTCAAGAGCCATAAATGCCCCCTTTCCTGAGAAAACCATTTGACATTTTATCTCCTCAAAGGCATTCTAGAGAGACCTCCACAATGGACTTCCTTTGGTAGTACAAGATTTTGACCCACAAAGTGTAGAGAGGCTGGGAAATGTTTTTCACTTGGGGTCTCTAACTAGTCTAATATGCTTGGGATTCCTCATTTGTAATTGTGCCTAGTCCTTGTTTGGATTTACTACAGAGGGGGTTGCAGGATTTGGAGAGCTAGTCTCCTTCATGAATTCGAGGGGTAAGGCTTGAGGAGGAGGGAGGGAGGAGGAGGAGGAGGGAAGAGAAGGAGGGAGGAAGGAGGAGGAGGAGAGGAGGAGGTGGGAGGATGGAGGAGGAGGAGAAGCGAGGAGGAGGAAGAGGGAGGGAGGAGGAGGGAGGAGGAGGAGGAGGAGGAGGAGGGAGAAGGAGGAGGAGGAGATGGAGGAGAAGCATGAGGGAGGAGGAGGAGGAGGAGGAGGAGGAGGAGGAGGAGGAGGGAGGAAAAGGGAGGAAGCAGGAGGAGGAGGGAGTACAAGGGTAGAGAGTGCAAGGGTAAGGGCATGCTAGAACACGATAGTGTAAGAGAGCATGGATGCAATGGAGATCAATCGCATGAACACAATAGTGAGCTTGAACACTGAACCCCAAAGAGTGGGAGCTTCATTCCATTCAGAGATATTTATACATGTTGGTCTCTACACAACCCGTGGTGGGACCTCTTTTGTAGGAGACCTTTTGGACAGCAGTCCTTCCACTTTTGGGGGGACCTTTTGGGTCTCTACACAAAGTGGGGGGAACTTTTGGGTCTCTACACAAAGTGGAGGGACCTTTTGGGTCTCCACACAAAGTGGAGGGACCTCCGAAAGTGTAGGCTTTTAGTCTTTATCTCTCTAGATTATCTTTCTCTCTCTAGATCCTGATTTTGCAAGTATGATTGGATCTTTTCTAGAGAGGATTTTGGCTATCCTCATCCTTTAATATTTATCATATCATCCTTCATGCTCAAGATATTACAAGCGGAGCTTTGCCGCTACTCTACACACACAATGCTCTCATAGTTGTTGTCCTAGACTGCACTTCTGGCCCTTGTATCGACAGGGTTAACAACTCCCCTGGACCAATTTGATTACCCATCCTCGGGTTATGGTTAGGTCTGTAGACAATGTTGTGATGAGGTTGTCTTTATCCAATGAGTATGGTAAAGATGGCGGTGGTGATAGATGGAGCGAGCTTCTTGTCAATCTTTTCCTTGTAATCCATGAACACCGTAGATTGCTTGCTCAAGAAGCCAGTGTCAACCATTTCTTCAAACAAACACACATAACACCCTTGAAGAGATATGGCCCTTTGAAAGAGGTGACTTGTTGTTTGAGCATCTATCTATTGATTTGGATTGAAGCTGAGGTTGGGCAAATGGTCGTCAATGGTGAGGGACACCTCCAGGATGATCGCTAAGGCTTCACTATATCTTGCACTTTCCTTGAGTGTTTTTTCATAACTGCTTTGCATAATTGATGCATGTCTGTCCAAGGCTTTGATGAGTGTTTCTTGGCTTGTCCATTTGATTTTAGAGTTTCTATTGATTAACGACCAATTGCGAGGAGCATCTGCATTATCTAGATTATGATGATTGGCATCCCACCGGTAGTGATGGGGCACCACATCAAATGTGGGATGCATGTGAAAGGAAGATGGAGCCTGCATGTATTCAAGGAGGTACTTTTCATTGAGCACCTTTGGTCTACGCCAAGCAAGATGTGGCTCCAATCTCATGCTAATGTCTAGAGTGATTTGTGCTTGGTGGATACTCATTGAAATTCCGAAGATGTCCCATCCTCCTCGTGACTGCATGTTTGGGTATTGCCACCAAAAATCACCAATGGGATTACTGGGCATGGTAAACCTATCTGTATCTTGTTGCAATTCCCTTGTGGGTGTGTGAATTGGATTATCCAATTCTTGAAGCTCATTGATGGATTATTAACCATTGAAAACTTAACGGAGATTGGAGGGACATGTGGTCTTAGGGGAGAGGAAGAAGTTATAGGGGAAAAGCTTGAGGTCGAAGCAAGTAGTGAATTTGAGAAGGTAGAAGTAGGAATGTTGGTGGAAAGTGGAGGGAGAGCAGGGCAAATTGATTTAGTAACGTGATAATCCTCAAGGGATGGATTGTCAAGTGTTGGAAAAAAGTTAGGTGTAACTAGATGATAGGAGTTAGATTCTTAGATTAGGCGATAGTGTTGAGAGGCATGGGCAAAGAGGCATGGCAAGGAATATGGATTAGCAGGGATTTCTGGAAAGGTATGGAGGATAGTACTGGAGTTAGGTAGGGATGTGAGTAGATCAGAATAGAGAGTGGTAAGATAGGGGAGATTAGATTGAAGGTAGACCACATACTCCTCAAGCAGAGCCTTGTCGCTTCTGGTAGGCATTGACAACTTTAATTTTGGATTCTTCTTGGAGTTATATCCCATGGGAGTTGCTGGTGATTGTTGTAGTAAAGGTAGGAGTCTGGCTACTACCCGAAGAGGGGTGCATCAAGCATTCATATAGTAGTATTGCATCCGCCTTTATCCGTATGAGATTTGCATGCACTGAGAGATAGAACACATTCTTCTCGTCTTCATCCATATACTTGCATAGATCTCGGAGAGTCTTGGTGCTTACTGGTCTGGTCCAATCAAGACCAGATATTGCATGTAACATTTTGATTTGCAAGTGTTTCCAGAGTATGCATATTCTTCCTTCAAGGTGATCCTCTTACTGAACGGATGCAATTAGCTCTTGGTATAATGTAGAGATGCCTTGTAGCAAAAGATCTTGTGCTGACCCCTCCGCATCGTCATCGGCTAGACTAGTAGTTGTATTTCCAACTTGGAAATTATTGCTTTTTGATTTTTCCACTCCATGCACTTATCTTTATACTTACCCAATATGGAGGTGTATGCAAGCTTTAAACTATTGGATTGTTGAGCTGCTTTTGGATGCCCTCAAAATTGATCATTAAGCATGCAGAGTTGGAGTATCCCTTGTTCTTGAGCATCTAGTTCTACTTTGGTGTGCACAAGTATGTCTCTTGATGCCATGCATTCCTTATCTAGTGCCTGAATTTGACATTCACCCTCTTTGAGGCTGTTCTGCTACTCATTGTTTGTGTCTAATGTGGCATGGAGCTGATCCTCTTTAAGTAGTAATCTTTCATTTAAGTGCACCATTTCCTTGTTGATACCATCACAATTGGCTTGCATATGGGAAATGGATAACTCGACCTTTTTCTTTTGGTTCAAGGAATTAGATAACTGTAGGTGTTTTCCTTGGAGAGAAACCGTGGCTTGTAGGGCATCCTTTCTACTTTTTGCTAGACCATTTTGTGCAAGGAGTTGTTGCTGCATTTGTTCTGCCATGCTTTCCTTGAGCTTCATAATTTCAGTCTCGGTATTTTGCAACTTGGATTGGAATGATGGGAGCATCTATTTTTCCATTTCTCTTCCCTGCTCATCTAACGCCATGGTAGCAAATAATTGAGACCATTGTTGTAAATGATGGCTGTGATGTTGTATGATATGGAATGTGCTATGGACTTGCTTGTATTGGACATATAGTTGACTCCCATGTGCCCATGTGGAATGTTGACCTATTTCTTGAACAGCAATCTGTTGTATGGTGCCATAGAGACATTTGGGGGTTGTGACTCTAGAGTCGTGGAGTCATCAACATTGGTGACTTGTGATTCCTGGAGAGGCATGCTATTTGGCTCTCTTGTAAAGTCATTATGTGGAATGGTATCCTCTTGGATTTCCACGCTCGAGTCCTTCTGTTGTGGGAGAAAGACTAAACTGAGTTGCAGTATTCTTTGGCAGAGTTCCACATTGTCATTCTTTAGAGTCTATTCAAATTGTTGCCCCTCCATGCTATCCACATTGAGAGTAGGTGAAGGGTCTAATTCCCATTCAAGTGATAATATCAATGTTTGAAAGTCCTATATATCTTGTGTTGAGAGGGGTGTAGAGTCATCCTATTGCTCTATTGCAAACCCAATTATTATGGTCAATAAATGGGCAATGTAGCTTTTGCCATTATGTGTAGTGAATACATAATTGGTCAGTAGTAGCAAGGATATGTGTTGAGCCCAATCTTGTAGTTTTGCTCTACCAAGGAGTGTAAGATTTTTACTGACATTTAATTTTTTCTCACTCCTATATGATTGAAAATGTCAACCAAAAACTTAGTTGCCTCTTTGCATATGGGATTCAGAATCATATCATGTCGTATTCCCCCACTTTGTGACTTTGTGTTAGGTGGGAATACATCCTGAATTTCAGAGAATCTTGCATTCAAATGTTTCTTTGGGTATTCTTCTTGTGCCTCTGAAAATGAGAAAGCCTCTTGCATAGTGGATCTACTGAGGTAGACCTGTAAGGGCTTTTCTTTATATGTTACTGTGCCATACTTATCTTTCTCAAACTCTCTGCTTTTATATGATGTTATGAATTGACAAATATATTCTATCATAGTAGGTGTTGGTAAGAAGGATTTTAGCTTCTCAAAAAGACTACCTAGTCCCTTTGACTACAAGAAGTTGTAAGCATTGGGTGACATGGCAAACGTTGAGACTCGTGGCTATACAAGCTGTATTGTTCCATCTGTTGCTAGCTCTTTGTTGGTTTGGTCCTCAAGGTGTTCTGCACCTGCATCTTACATAGTCGATTGCTCTGGCTCAATTTCTCCTGCCTCTAGTATCCCTTGGTTCTGTGGCATTTCTTCTTGGCATGTTGCATTTATTTACTCATCAGTATCACTGTCTGGAACCACTTGCCATGGTCATTTTGGTGCTGACCTCTGGGCTAGTGATTCTGGACCGTGTCCTTCTTTAGGTTGGTAATTTGAGGAGGGTTGTTGAGGTCGTTTGGCATGGTGTCGCTTTGTCGATGGCATTGTAGGCCTTTTTCCCATCTTATTGGACTGTCTTCGCCCTAGCATTGCACACATAAATCAGGTCCCAGTTTGACAGTGCCATGTGCCAAGAGTGCATGTTTCTTTTGTGAGTGGCTAATGCATTTTACTCTTTTTGTGATGAGGGTGTTGTGTGTGTGGATCAAAACAAGTATCTCTTGGGGCTTTTATTTGTGTAATTTATTCGTGGTTCTCAAAATGTGTGGGTGCACTATGCATGACTATTGAGGTGGGCATTCCTCCTATATGCTTAATTTGCTAAGGGAATCATAGGGCAGCTAGGATGTAGTCATCACCTCTAAGCCTAGGTCAAAATAGATTGAAACTACCTATATGTGTGAAGGCATACATATGCTAGTGAGTGCTCGTGAAACAATCCAATCCTAACTATGGAAGACTTGGGACCTCCAAATCTTCAATATTGTCAAGGATGGCTTGCATGTTGATGTAGTAGCACTTCAATCAACTCCCATTTATTGTTGTTGTGAAATGGACTCCATCCAATGTTTTTAGCAGCATAGCTCCCATAGGATTCATTTTTTTAACTCTATAAGGTCCTTGACCTAGTAATTTGAGCTTGCCCTTATGGACTCTGGTATTGTACAATAGAACCAGGTCATCTTCCTTGATGTCTTTGTCTTTGAGGTTTCTATCAAACCATGCCTTCCTTCTTCATTTTTCTGTTGTCATGGCATGGTAGGCAACTAATCTGGTCTTTGTATGATTCTCTAATTGTTAGAGTCTTTCTTTTAGTGATGCATGATCTCCCATACGTTCTTATACTGCTATACGTAGACCCTAAGGTATTACAAATTCCAGTGAGACAACAGCTTCAAGGATGTACACCAATTGAAAAGGTGTATTTCCTGTACTAACCTTGAGTGTGGTTCTGTATGCCCATAAGGCTACATCTAGTTTCTCTACCTAATCAAAACGCTTTGGTTCTACTACCTTGGTGAGAACAATACATAAAATTTTGTTGGTGGATCCGGCTTGTCCATTCCCTTGGGGGTAGTAAGGTGTGCTCTTTCTATGGATCACCATAAAGCCAGATAAAAGTTCTTGGATGACTCATTGACAAAATCTGTGCCTCTATCTGACACAATTTCAATGGGAAAATCGAGTGATTAAATTCTCATACAAGAACCTTGTTGTGCTTCTAGCATCTTCCTTTCTGACTACTTTAGCTTCAGCCCATTTGGTAAAGTAATCAGTGGGGCCACAATGATGTAGCATTATTGTGTTCCCTTTGCTACTGGATGGATGGGACCCACAAAATCAATCCCCCATTTTTCAAAGGAATTTTGTGCAATGATTGTTGTTAGGGGAATGAAGTCTTTGTGTTGTGGTTTAGAAGCTCGTTGGCATACATCACAACTTTTCACATATTCATAAGCATCTGACCAAAGTGTTGGCGACCAGTATCTTGCGAGGACTTTTCTTGTTGTTGCTTCCCCTTAGAAATGTCCACTTGCAATGCCTTCGTGTGCTTCACTGAGGATTGGCATGATCTCATGTGGCATCACACATCTCCTTAAAACCTGGTCCTTGCCCATCTTGTATAGTTGTTCGACAATGAGTTGATAGGGTGCAGCTTTTAGAATTATTTTCCTAGCATCCACTGCTTTCATTTCAAGAGGAGGTCTTCCTACCCTTAAGTACCCAATGATGTCTACACACCAATCAGGCACTGCATTTATTTGAAATAATGCGGCATCTGGTAGGTCATCTTCTATTCCTTCTGGCTCTTCTCCTGTCCTCAATCGTGACATGTGATCCGCAATGAAATGTTGAGCTTCTTTTCTCACCACGATCTTGAAATTGAATTCTTGTAGCAATAGAAGCCATTGAGTGATCCGGCCTATGGTACATGGCCGATTCACAAGATATAATAAGGCTTGATGATCTGTGTAGAAGATGAAGTCAGTAGCCAATAGATAGTGTCAAAATTTCTTCACGCTATAGATCATTGCCAAGGCTTCTCTTTCTATTGTGGTGTAATTCACCTCTGCATCATTTAGCTGTCTGCTTGCAAAGTATACTAGGTAGTCTTTGTTGTGTTTTCCAGGTTGACATAACACACTCCCTACTGCATAATTGGAACCATCAGTATGTACATGAAAGTCTATGTCCCAATTTGGTGCCATTAGAAGTGGGGCTGTGATCAATCTCCACTTGAGGGTTTCGAATGCTTGTTCGCATTCGTTTGTCTAGATGAAGTTGACTAGGAGCTTACATAGGGGCCTTGCAATCATGGCATACCTCAGTATGAATCTTATATAGTATCCCGCATGTCCCATGAAGACTTGAATTCCCTTGGCATTTAGCGAGGGGGGAGTTCCATGATGATCTTTATTTTGTCCATGTCAGTTGCAATCCCATGTCGAGAGACTATGTGTCCCAAGACTACTCCTTGTGTGACCAAGAATTGGCATTTTAGAGGATTCAAAGAGATTCCATACTCCCTGCATTTTTTAAGCACTTCTTTAAGGCATTTCAAGTGATCCTTTTTTCTTGAGTGTACGCACAAGTCGCCGAGGAAGACTTGTAGGAACTTGTTGAGAAATTCCTTGAAGGTGGTGTACATTACCCTTTGAAAAGTAGATGGGGCATTGCATAAGCCAAATGGCATGACTCTATATGCAAAAATGCCCCATTCTATGGCAAAGACCATTAGGGGAGAATTGGGGTCTCCAAAGGGCCCCCAATTAGTGTTTCCTAATTTCAAGGGGTTAATGAGGGATTTGAGGTGTACCAATGGGAATGCTCCTTTTTGTGGGGCAATGCCATGTTGAGGTAGCATGTGCATAATAAATGCCCAAGGAAATAGGTGGTTTCAATTAGAAAAACCATGGTTTGTACTGAAAGAAAACCATCGATTTTGAGGAGAAAACCACCAAGTTGGGGAAGGAAGAAGCATGTGCTTCCATGTGTCCTTGAGCACTAAAAATTTGAAATTTGCCCCTACAAAGGTCAAAAAAAGATATTTAATGCATGGCAAGTGGCCTTGCAAGTGGGAGGAAGGAGGAAATCCCATGAGAGTGACATGTGGCACTTACCTCCCAAAGTAAGAACCAGAACAGTGAGCAGTCCCGCACGATTGCCACATGGCACAACCTACCACCACCCGCCTACCAAAAATTTAATACACGACTGGCACACCTATAGGGAATAGAACCCACAACCTCCTATACATCATTCAGGAGCCTTGACCACGAGGCCACCAAGGCAATGGTGACACTTCTCCCTACCACGTGAGATATAAAATAGCCCTGCTTCTTCATTTGGTGGATCCTTGAGCATGAATGTAAGGCAAAACCATCTACATTCTTCTAAAACCACCTTGTCATCCTTTATGACTCGATTGTATTAGGGAGACTAATCTTTTGCTAATCCATTCCTTATGAGGCCCTTTCAAGTCCCCAAATCTCCCCTAATGTGTCTTTGCCTGATCTTGAGGTGCAATTTGTACTTGGTTGTACCCGCTGAACCCATCCAAGAAGCTATACACTTCAAATCCTGCTACCCTTTCTAAAACAGTTTCAGTCAATGGTAGGGGATAATGATATCTGATTGTTGCTACATTGATGTTCTTAAGATTCACGCATATTCTGAGCTTCTTGTTTGGCTTAGGAATAATCACAATTGGTGACACCCAATCGGTATGCATGATCTCATAAATGAAACTAGCTCCATTAATTTTTCTAGTTCTTCATAGACATGGGTGCCATATTTGGGATTTGTCCTGTAAGGTCCACATACCTTTGGTTTGGATCCTTCCCTTATTTTTGGTATGGTATGTACTGCAACTTCTGAGGAAATCCCTTTCATTTCTTTGTAGGACCAAGCCATGCAATCTCTATATTCCATTAGCAATGCTTTCAATTCTTTTTCTTCTTCTAGAGTGAGCTATTCACCGATGTATACCGGCTTTTCTTCTTCTCCTTTCCTTGTCTTGGCTGGTCCTTCATAAATTGGGGTATCCTCAATATTCTCTATTTCTTTGAGCTCTGATTCCCTAACTGGCTTAGGCATTGCTATTGTTTCTTCTCCTCTAGTGTAGTTTTTGAAGTAAATGCATAAATTTTGAAGTGTAACTTCATCGAGTTCAAGGGTCAAAAAAAGAAGACTTGGATAACCAAATAGCCTAACTTCAAAAATTATTGCAAGCTATGTTTGAGGAAGTGGCAAGGAAGGTGCAATAGTTTGTAAGTAGACTAAGTGGCAAGGCCATGAGTTGATTTATCCCTATGGAGGTGCAAATGTTTTAAATTACAATGCTTCGAAAATAGCATTTTTGGTGCATTTTTGCAAAGAGAAAACCCCAAATAATGTCAATAAGAAACTGAGAGAGTTGAGGTAAGAAACGTTGTTGTGCATGGTCCCAAAAGTTTGAAAGAAGTTGGTAATGAAACTACTGATAGAGAGATCCAGCGACCATCATTGTTGCTATAGAGGAGACAACCTAGAGCTCAGATTATGAACAATGTCAGTTCTCGTCTTCTACCATAGGAATGTCAATCCTAACTCAGTATAGTTTGATCTAGTCATGAGTAGACATCTGATTTTCTTGCCTATGTCATAATCCCTAAGTATCTACCCATGCAACATCCTGCAATAGATTCAATATACAAGATTCTATCTCGATTAAGGTTCCATTTCAAATCCTTATATAGACCTTTAAGTCAATCTAAAGACTTGACTAAGGCCTAGAAGCTTACAAAAAGAATATCAAGTCGTTTTTCCTCCAAGTAATCCCTAAGAACTAAATCTGATTACATACTAGTAGTCTGGCATGGAGTGTGTCTCATCATACTGTTTTGCAAAAACATGTTTATTCTTTGGCCATATGAGTGTAAGAATAGCTAACCATCCACAATTTTGCTTACAAAAAATCATACCTATCATACTCTTATGTCCTATTTGTAATTGTGGCTCCTGGAAAGACCATCGAGCATATATGTCTATACTGTAGAAAGGTAGAGCATCAACCAATCATCTCCTACTAGACAAATATAGTCATTAGTCCTAACAAAGCATTATGTGGGTACTGTGTAGCACACATTCTATGTAGAAGGTGAGCAGACAAGCACAGAATCTCTGGATAATAATTTTCTATGCGTATAATTTGAAGTAAGCCAACAATGAATACCGAAAAGCATAGTGAGCTACAACGTCAGCGAGCTATATCTATGATGAAATCTGAAGAGCCATTCTTGCAAAACCAATGGCACTTTGCACATAAGGAGGAAAACCAGTGGCACTATGCACGTAAGGGACTTGTCCTTGGAGTCTCAAGTCGGTAGATTTCCTTTCAACAATTCTCTCCCATAACCCGAATTGCAAAACCACTTCAGAATGGATATACTTCGTACAATATAATGCGTAGCTGTGTATATTTTCCTCATCAAAGGGCTACTATGGTGAAAAGAACTGCAAACAAAGAGTCTGGCTTTAAGGTGGAAATTTGCCTTGCCAGCAACAAGTGTAACTGGCATCTCGCAAAATCATTGGTCAAGCTAAACCACATCCATAATTCGTAGATATTCGCTTGTTTGTAGTAGATCCTACGTCAAGGGTGGCCCATAGCTAGTGCCCGGAATTTGCTATGAAGTATGGAGGAGCAGTGAAGCCCTTAGCTCTCAGTGACCCAAGAGGGGGAGGTGTGTCATCACACGCTGTCGTGTAGCCTCAGAGCTCTTGCCCACAGTTGGCCATCCAGTAGCCTCTGTGTAAGTGCCAGGGACTGGATGTTGTTGTGTAGTTATAGCTCAATTTCCATCGAAAATCAAGAAAAGCCTCCTTGTGGGTGCGCAGAGTCGGATGGAGGACAACTTGATCATATTCTCAATGCAATGACTACAAAAATGTTTTCGAAATACACACAAAGGTGGAGGCTGAAAATAGTTTTTCTCTTCTTAGTTGTGTAAGCCAAAAGAACTCTAGTATAAAGAAATAGAAGAACCCTATATGTGGGTCTCAAACCAAACTCAACTAACTAAGGTGGCATACTAACTGAGCCATGAACTAGAGTACATAAGGATAGCTGTCATCTAGCTATTATTCATGGGCAGTGTACCAACCGCATCTGCAGCTAACAAGTCGGTGACATAAATGCACAATGGTCACCCTAGCATATCACGAGTGGAGCTCGATATCTCAACACTCCCCCCTTGAGCTCAATCCCAATTCCTGCACACCAAGCAGGTCTCTGAACTTGCGCAGCTTCTCTGCGCCCAATGCCTTCATGAATATGTCAACTAACTGATCTTCTATGCTGACATAAACTAGATCAATAAGACCTAGTAAAACCTTCTCCCACACATAGTGATAGTGCACCTCAATGTGCTTTGTTCTAGCATGATAGACTGGGTTATTTGCCAAGTGTATACTACTCATGTTGTCACAATAAATGACAACTGGCCCATATGTAGACTAATGCATATCATAAAGTAGCTTATGCAACCAAGCTACCTCACATGCAGCCATTGCTACACCCCTGTACTCAACCTCTGTGCTCGATAAGGCAACTGTAGGCTATTTCTTGCTGCTCCAAGTGACTGTAGCACTCCCAAAAGAGAACACATATCCATTGGTAGATCGTCTATCAGAATTACTACCAGCCCAATCAGCATCAGTGTATCCATGCAACTGTATCTCAACCCCAGTCTCATAAAATAGTCCATACTACAATGTGGACTTCACATACCTGAGTATGCATCTAGCCGCATCCAAATGCGGTTTCCTTGGAGCCTGTATAAACTGACTTACCAATCCAACAGCATAGCTCAAATCTGGCCTAGTAATAGTCATATAAATCAAACTTCCTACTATGCGTTTGTACATAGTAGGGTCTTCCAGAAGCTCACCTGCATCTGCACTCAACTTCACATTCTACTCCAAAGGAACTGAAATAGGCTTATAGCATGTCATCCCATATTTGGATAGCATGTCCAATCCATACTACCTTTGCAAGAGCCGTATCCCACTTGGTGATCTAATCACCTCAATGCCCAAGAAATAATGCAGCTCTCCCAAATCCTTCATCTCAAACTTCTACTTCAATAGCATTTTCACACGAAGGATATCTTCATCACTATCACCTGTGATGATCAAATCATCAACATAAATGACAAGCAGCATAATACCTTTCTCTGTTTTTCTCACATAAAGTGAGAAATCTGCCTTGGAAATCTGAAAGCCAATAGTGACAAGATATTGTCCTATCTTGTCAGACCATGCTCTAGGTGCTTGCTTCAAGCCATACAAGGATTTCTTCAACCTGCAAACAAACTCAGCATGAACATAACCTGGTGGCTGCTCCATAAAGACCTCTTCTTGCAAATCACCATGTAAGAAGGCATTTTTTACATCCATCTGATGTAAAGACCATCCCTTTGATGCAGTTATAGCAATGACTGCTCTTACAATTGCCATCCTTGCAACCGGACTGAATGTTTCTTCATAATCAATGCCATATGTCTATGCATACCTCTTGACAACTAATCTTGCCTTGTATCTGTTCATAGAACCATCTGCATTGTGCTTCACCTTATAAACCCACTTACAGCCAATTGCATTCTTGTCTTTAGGCAAAGGCACCAATTCCCATGTAGCATTTACTTCCAAGGCATCCATTTCTTCATCCATGGCTTTCTCCCATTTTTCTTTTCCCATGGCTTGCTCAAAAGAAGTGGGTTCTAGTTCTTGTATCACTTTGACCATATAGGCATAGTGAATGGCTGTAAATCCATCATATTTCAACCTATCCATAGGATACCTAGCTCTGGTAGACCTATGCAAAATAGGCTCACTTCCAAGTGCTCTCAAAACATCCCTGGTCTTCCTTACTCCAGGTGTAACAATAGAAGGAATACCCAACTCATCATTAATGCTCTGTTCTGAGCCACTGGATTCACCATCCACATAAGAATGACTTGCATTCACATCAAACATGGGCTGATCTACCTTCTCTTTTCCTTTTCGTGATACCTACATACCACTATCTGCATTGCTTTGAGGAGATTCTCTTGATCTCAATTTGCCTGTCCATGGCGAAGTATGTGAACCACTACTAGAGGACACTGCAGGTCCACTAATATTTTGTGACTACTGTGAATCCTGTGTAGCATTACCATTTTGTGCATCTACATACCACTATCTGCATTGCTTTGAGGAGATTCTCTTGATCTACCTTCTCTTTTCCTTTTCGTGATACCTACATACCACTATCTGCATTGCTTTGAGGAGATTCTCTTGATCTCAATTTGCCTGTCCATGGCAAAGTATGTGAACCACTGCTAGAGGACACTGCAGGTCCACTAATATTTTGTGACTACTGTCAATCCTGTGCAGCATTACCATTTTGTGCATCTACATCATCAATCACATTTACTGGTTTTTACCAGCTGCTTATCTCATCAAAAACAACATCTCTGCTCACTGTAACTTACAAGTAGAAGGATTATAGCATCTATACCCTTTCTGCTGCAGAGAATAACCAATAAAGATGCACTTCTCAGCTTTTGGATCCAACTTGGACCTCAACTCATCTGGCACATGAACATAGGCAATGCAACCAAAAATTTTCAAATGAGAAATATCTGGTTTCCTACCAGTATACATCTCCTCTGGTGTCATGCCATGTATTACTGTAGTGGGAGTCCTGTTCATTATGTAAACTACTGTAGCAACTGCTTTAGCCCAATAATAATCTGGTAGGTCTTTTTCAGTTAGCATGGCCTGAGATACCTCTCCAATATCCCTATTTTTCCTTTCTGCAAGTCCATTTTGCTATGGGGTATGACTACATGAATATTGCTACTTTATGCCATGCTCCTGCAGGAACGTTGCAAACTCATTTGAGAGGTAGTACTCTTCCCCTCCATCTAACCTTAGGCATTTTATTTGCAGGCGTGTTTCTTTTTCAATCATAGCTTTAAAAGCTTTGAAATGCCCAAACACTTCACTTTTCTTTTTCATAAAATACACCCAAACTTTTCTGCTGTTCATTAATAAAAGTGACAAAATAATGACAGCCTCCAATAGATGTAGCTTTAGTAGTCCACACATCAGAGTGGATTAATTCCAATGGCTTCTTACTCTCTTGAACATGTTTAGGAAATGTTTTCCTTTCCTGTTTTCCAAATTGACAGGCTTCACATACCTTATGCATTTCTGCAACCTTGAATTTAGGCAATCCTGCAACAATATTTTGGGCCTGCATTGATTTAAGTCGATGTACATTAACATGACCAATGCGTTTATGCTAGATATCAATATCTACAACTACACCGTTCCCATGTGCAAACATTGTTGCACTCAATTCAGGCATGTCCACATCCAACGTAAACATCCTGCCCTTCTTCTTTCCTTTTGCTATCAAGCGACCATTATTTTTCATATCCTCAACAAAGCATCCATGAGGATTAAATCTAACCTGCAAGCCCTGCTCAACCATTTGAACAATAGAAACCAGGTTCTTGGTGATATTCGGGACATGAAATACATCAGATAGGTATCTCTTTTTCCATTCTGCATAAACAAAGGAATTTTACCAATCTGCACAATAGGATGTGTAGTATCATCACCAGTCTCCGCAAATCCTAGTCTTTCCATTTTCCTTGCATCCTGCATCCATTCTGCATGACCTGTCATGTGGTTTGATGCATCTAAGTCAACATACCACACATCATTGCTTTCTTCTGCACTTGTCACATAATTGGTCATGTGCTGCACCATAAACAGATGCTCATTTCTGTCATCACCTTGTCTACTAGAAGATGCATAATTCCCTTGCTGCAATTTTCCATTCATGATGTCATTCTACTTTTTGTAGTAGTCTTTAGCCATATGACCCATTTTACCACAGTAGTAGCATTCAACATTGCTGTTTGCATTTTCACCTCTCTACCATCCACCACGACCTCTTTGGCTCCCCCTACCTCTAGAGTTACCATGGCCTCTAGATCGGCCTGCTCTACCTCTGCCTCTACCTCTTCCAGCATTTGGGTAGAAGATAGTTTCTTTTGAAGTTCCTCATGAAGAAGATGCACCACCATTTCTCTGCTCTTCAAAAATTAGAAGAGCAAACAACTCCTCAAAATTAGGAAATTTTTCACGGACGTCAATGGATGTCCGAAACTGTGCATAATCCTTTCCTAGACCATTTAAGGTCACAGAAACTAAATCATCATCTTCCACTGGCGACCCAATGGAAGCAAGTGCATCTGCAATTTTCTTCACCTTCATGTGGTAGTCATTGATGCTCATATTTTCTCTCTGCACATTGTGCAACTCCTGCTTGAGTTGCATTTTCCTGGCTTGCGTATTTGTGCTATACATTTTTGCTAAAGTATCCCATGCCTCCTTTGCTGTACTTGCATCCTAAATATCCACAATCAAACGCCATTACAGAACACTGCAAAATATCCTACCTGCATTTCCTGTTGATTGGGAACATTAGGAAGAACTGGTTCTTCTTCATTTCTTGTAATGAACTCCCAATAGCCTTTTCCCATAAGGAAATTCATCATTCTGAACTTCCATGCTTGGAAGTTGTTCTTGTCGAGCTTTTCAGTGACAAATTGTGAAAGAGAATCAAACGCCATTACAGAACACTGCAAAAAACACACCTTCTGCCTCACAAGGGCAAATCTGCAAAACTGAAGAAAGTGGTATTTGACCACACACTCACTTCCTAGTGATGATTTTGCATGAACAGGCAATAAGGATGATTCTGTAACTCCCAATATCTCTGTGCATAGGCATATGATGCAATTTCTATGGTAACTTTTCATTGACCTATAGAGCAGTGGTCGCACAGCAAAAACAGGGCCTTTTTCTCAGTGCTTGCGGAGAACTTCTGCCTCCAAAATAGGCCCCAAAATGGCCCCACAGCATATACTATCCTCTCGCCACACCGTGAAGGGCATCTCAATCTAAGACAATGCACTCTCACACTTTCCGGTTGTGCTACCTGCAGAGATTTGCTCCCAAACTCGAAAAAGGAAAGAAACACTAGTCCTCTTAATAAGACACCGCAAACTTGGTTTGCTTTCTTGAGATCCTTACCACGAACCAGGCTCTGATACCATGTGAAGATAGTGCGAGAGAAGGAAGGAGTCTCACTTGCGGCTTTCTCACATACGCAATGGGGGATCACACACAAAGGTGGAGGCTGAAAATAGTTTTCCTCTTGTTAGTTGTGTAAGCCAAAAGAGCTCTAGTACAAAGAAATAGAAGAACCCTATATGTGGGTCTCAAACCAAACTCAGCTAACTAAGGTGGCATACTAACTGAGCCATGAACTAGAGTACATAAGGATAGCTGTCATCCAGCTATTATTCATGGGGGGTGTACCAACCGCATCTGCAGCTATAACAAGTCGGTGACATAAATGCACAACGGTCACCTTGGCATATCATGAGTGGAGCTCGATATCTCAACATTCTGTGGGTACTATGTAGCACACATTCTATGTAGAAGGTGAGCAGACAAGCACACAGTCTCTGGATCATAATTTTCCATCTGTATAATTTGAAGTAAGCCAGCGATCAATACCAAAAAGCATAGTGAGTTACAGCGTCAGCGAGCTATATTTGTGACGAAATCTGAAGAGTCATTCTCACAAACCAATGGCACTTTGCACGTAAGGAGAAAAACCAGTGGCACTATGCACATAAGGGACTTGTCCTTGGAGTCTCATGTCGACAGATTTCCTTTCATCAATTCTCTCCCATAACTTGAATTGCAAAACCGCTTTAGAATGGATTTACTTCCTACAATATAATGTTCAGGTGCATATATTTTCCTCATCAAAGGGCTACTATGGTGGAAAGAAATCCAAACAAAGAGTCTAGCTCTAAGGTGGAAATTTGCCTTGCCAGCAATGAGTGTAGCTAGCATCTCACAAAATCATCAGTCAAGCTAAACCACATCCATAATTTGTAGATATTGGGTTGTTTGCAGTAGATCCTACGTCAAGGGTGGTGGTCCATAGCTAGTGCCAGGAATTTTCTATGAAGTATGGAGGAGCAGTGAAGCCCTTGGCTCTCAGTGACCCGGGAGGGGCAGGTGTGTCATCACAGGCTACTGTGTAGTCTCGGAGCTCTTGCCCACAGTTGGCAATCCAGTAGCCTCTGTGTAAGTGCCAAGGATGACGTTGTGTAGTTACAGGCTCAATTTCCATCGAAAATCAAAAAAGCCTCCTTGTGGGTGCATAGAGCTAGAGGGAGGATAGCTTGATCATATTCTCAATGCAGTGACTACGAAAATGGTTCGGAATATCGATCCCAAAAAACGCAAAAAATCGCGATTTTCTCGAATTAAAACGAATCTGATGATTTTTCCTAATTTATTCATACGAATAAGTTATTCAATGGATAAACATTTATTCGTACGAATAACTTTATTCATACGAATGAACGTAGTATAAACTTGAAACAATTGTTATTTTTGGTATTTGTACGAATACATCCAGCTATACTCATGAGCCACCTACTTGCCTACCTGCCACCTCCTGCTTGCCTACGTGCTACCTCCTGCTTACTTCCATACCTACCAACTCTCATCATAGGTACCTTACTACACCTTACTTCTGTTTTAGTCTTTCGTTAGTAATTAATGTTTCTCTCTCTCTTGTTTTGTTTAGGACTGGCACTCATCTCTCTTAGGAGAGTTGTGTGTTGCAGTCTTTTTAAATTGTTTAATATTTATTTTCTATTGTATTTAAGTGTGTAGATAGCCCGGGGGATTCACTCTTTATTAAAGGGGGACATCACTTGTGTGCATGAACTTCAAGAAAACCCCCTATTTAAGATCCATGTAGGATGATAAAACACCCCTATTTAAGCTTATAAGATATCACCAAAATTCTATTATGTCCCCCCCTTTCCTTAAATCTACGTTCTTTCTCAAGAATTTAGATTACACAATAAGAAATTTTAGACTACTTTCCTTGTCACTATTTAAAACCATACACAAAACCAAACTTGTTCGGACTAGTTACCCAAGGTAGCCTATACTATGTCCCCTCCTCTTAAATATGGCATGGGCCCCCTAACTTAAATTCAATATTAGGAAAAAATAAAAAGGGGCCCCACCCCTAATGTATAAGCTTATTCCTCATTTCAGAAAACCCCACTATTGTACACTCACATGATATCATAAGTTCCCCCATGTGAATCCCCCGGGGTAGATAGGCTGGCACTCATCTCTCTTGTGAGAGTTGTGTGTTGCAGTCTGTTTTTATCATGTGTTGCAATTTTAATTATAATATAAATAATTATCTTTTACCTGAGGCTAGCACTCATCTCTCTTAAGAGAGTTGTGTGTTGTAGTCTCTATTTGTATAAAAATGTTTGTTTGTAGGAACTCTTGGGCTGGCACTCATCTCTCTTAAGAGAGTTGTGTGTTGCAGTCCAAGCTTATTGATGTTTTCATAGATGCTTATTTTGGCACTCATCTCTCCCTTGAGAGTTGTGTGTTACATTCTAAGTTTTGAGATGTTTTCAAGCACTTAGTTTGGCACTCAACTGTCCCTTGATAGTTGTGTGTTGCAATCTAAGTTAGATATCATGCGACATTGTCTTAGACACTTAGTCTAGCACTCAATTGTCCCCGGATAGTTGTGTGTTGTAGCCTAAGTTAGAAATCATGCGATGTGCTTTTAGACACTTAGTCTGGCACTCAACTATCCCTTGATAGTTGTGTGTTGTTGCAGTTGAAGCCTAGTGTTAGATGGTGAAGTCCACGATTAGGTTATACCTAGGTCATTTTTTGTGTTTTGATTTTCTATAGTATGTTACATGATTTGAGCTTGAGTTGAGAGGTTATACCTACGTAATTTCTTAGACTGCTTGCATTATTAAATGCACTACTTTCATTCTTAGACTGCTTGCATTGATTTTCTTATTGCACCTGGCACTGAATTCTTTTTTGAATTCTATGTTGCAACTTACTGCATATGAGATGGCTCACGCAGGTGAGAAGAGGAAGTGTCAGCAACCTGATCTCACAAAGTCTCAGAGGAAGGTGCTAAAGGTAGTGGAGGGCCCACTAGCCAGTTGCACTTTTGGGACTTACAGTTCTTTTTGCAGGTACATTTGCAGCTTGTGGGTATCCCATTTTGCATCATGTCGACTCTTTCAGGCAGTTTTGGCAATTTGTCCGAGGGTGACAAGCTGGATGGACCAAACTATGCCTTGTGGTCATTCATTCTTAAGAACATCTTGGTTGGTAAGGGCTTGTGAGATATTGTTAGTGGGGATGAGGTGAGGCCAGCAGGCTCATCTACATCCAACACAGCATAATCTATCTGCACAAGCAGATACATTCCCATCTCCTTCATTCTTGCCTGCACAAGCACCACGCACATCACATGGCTTGCGTGATCATGTAGTAGTGCCAAGACCCATGCAACCCATACTGCTTCAGTGATGAGACATCCAATTCATGCCTAGTGCAACTGTGGGCACAGGCACAAAAGGAACAGTCAACATGTGCAATATTCTTGTCGCTCCCTTTGAAAGGGACAAGATTTATGCATGTAAGGTGCTGAGGGTTTCTGTGCCCGTTGATGCATTGAAGGCCAGAGCATTGGAAGAAGCCACATGCTTGGGTGATGTCATACATCCGGGCATCATCCAAGCAATAGGTCTAGTCCATGACAATAACCCAATGATACTATTTCCGTTCTGGAATGGAAATCATTTGGAAAGATGGCTAACCTACCTCGGACATGATGGAAAGTGACCATCTCCAGTGTTTTATAGAGATGATGCAAAAATGCCTGCTAGAGCTCCACGGGTCCATCAGCATGTATTTGATATTTTAAGTGCACTAGTTCACACTATTCATTACATGCACCAACACAATGTCCTGCATAATGATTTGCATGTGCAAAACATTATGCTACACTTCTCGGAATCATCCGAGGAGGTGTATCTGGGCATTTGTGATTGGGGAATGATGACCCCATGCAGCACTAGAAAGCACTATCCTACATTACTCAGTGATAGCCCCAACACTGTGCGAAGCTCCATTGCTAGGTTTCATCATGTTGCTCTAGAGTGCTTCTGCACCAATCCCCCACCTTTCGATGTTGCACAAGATGTGTACACCATGTCTACTGCAAATTTTTGTGGGATTTTTGACATTGCTCCAAGATGTGGTATACAGCTCTCAGTCCAAACCAAGGACTTAGACCAACCAATGACTGTGTCTTTCTTAGACAGGATGTAACATGAGTGACCAATCATGGAACTTGTAACATTTTCAGTTTTATATATCATCCAAGTTTGGATCCACTCCATTGTTCAAGTTTGTATATTTACAGTGACATGATAAATGATGCAATAAGTAATGTTTAAATATTGTTTGTATAAGTAAATGATGCAATTAAAATGATGATCCAATTGTCAAATATGATAAATGATGCAATAATTAATGTTTAAATATTATTTGTATAAGTGAATGTTGCGATAAAAATGATGATCAATTTTAAAATATGATAAATGATGCAACAATAAATATTTAAATATTTTTTGTATAGATTTAATATTATTTAATTATTTGATATTATTTAAATATTTAATATTATTTATGGTTACAAATTAATTTTATCTTTGTTGTCATTTTTTAGGCTAAGTATGAGCATGGAGGGAGAGAACTTAGAGAATATTCTCCCATAGGATCCTCCCCAACCAGAGCAACCTCGAGTCCCAGAGGACCCACAAGGTGCTTTTGTGCCTCAAGAAGCTGATTTAGCAAACCAGCTAAATCATGCCGAGGCTCAAGCTATCTTACAAGCACAAAGAGAGATGCTGGGCAGAGAGGGGCTAGGTATTTTTGCTGCTGGTCCAGTGGATGATGATACCATGCAAGGCAACCCGGTCTCTCTTCGACAAGTACAGAGACTATGCCCATCAGAGTTCTAAGAAACACCTTGTTTCTTCGTTCAGGAAGTGCTAGGAATAAATATGCACAGCCCAAGTTGTCAAACTTGCGGCACAAAACCCTAGCCCACATCTTTCTCCAACAATTCATAGAGGTTGAAGGAAGCATCCCCAATAACCAGCAAATACCCATGTATTTCATCCAACATGTATACGTCTACGACATCTTGCATCAATGCGTGGATTGGAATGACAAGCATCACTTGTCAAGAACAGGAAAGGGATGTCTTGTAGAGCACAAGCAAGCAAGGATAGAGAAAGAGAGCCCGTGTCTCAGAGACCTCGTGTGCTCACTCCCTAGGCACATAGTGATCTTGTTGACTTGGCCACATCTGCCATACCTTTCTGTCAACAAGGTGTTACTCCTGAGGAGTTACAAGATCGCATTGTATCACAATCCAAAGAGATCGAGGACCTACAAGCACGCATATAGAGGTTGGAGTCTGAGCTTGCACGCTACAGACAATCCTTTGGAGATTTGGATGCAGCTGAGGATATCGATATCTTTGATTTTGAGGACCTCACTAATATAGATTCGCAGGGTGCAGGATCAAGCACTCAGGGAATGGTAGATGTGGATCCTACTACATAATTATGTACATTGTAAACTTCATATATAACTTTATAGTACTCTTCTTCTACAATGATGGTTCAAGTGATATAAGTGAGTTAAGTGATTCAAGTGGACTAAGTAATATAAGTGACTTAAGTGATTTAAGTGGACTAAGTGATTTAAGTGGACTAAGTGGACTAGGTGATTTAAGTGAACTAAGTAATATAAGTAATTTAAGTGGACTAAGTGATATAAGTTATCTAAGTGAACTAAGTGGTATAAGTGATTTAAGTGACTTGAGTGATTTAAGTGGACTAAGTGATTTAAGTGATCTAAGTGATTTAAGTGATCTAAGTGATCTAACTGAATTAAGTGGTATAAGTGATTTAAGTGGACTAAGTGATTTAAGTGGTATAAGTGATCTAAGTAGACTAGGTGATTTAAGTGGACTAAGTGATTTAAGTTATCTAAGTGAATTAAGTGGTATAAGTGATTTAAGTGGACTAAGTGATTTAAGTGGTATAAGTGATCTAAGTGGACTAGGTGATTTAAGTGACTTAAGTGATTAAAGTAAACTAAGTGAACTAAGTGGTATAATTGATTTAAGTGATTTTCTATGGATCAGGTGGACTTGTAAAGTTAATGCAGAAATATTAAAATATATCGACGTGAATTAGTGCACATAATAGCTAGATCAATCCTTAAGACTTGAAAATATAAACTTATATTGCACATAACTTTCTGATGTTCCCTTCGATGTTGCCTTGAAAGTATTTGCAAGTCACAAGGTTGTCTCTAACTATTATGTATATCAAAATCATCCACAATCTCAATAATTACAACACATCACTTGTAACCCACAAGGCTCTAGCTTTCAAGTACAAAAGGAGATGAGATGGATACGAGCATATGCGCTCTCCCATCACTTGACATATTCTCCCATCCATCCCCTCGCATACAACATTATATCTGATATAATTAGAGCTTCATCCACTGCTTCTATCACCTATCATATTCTTCTATCACTCTATATTGCATTCAACACAGGTACAATATCATCTATCTCTTCGACTTCGCTGTTGTCACTGAGTAGCTCAAGCTCATCTTCCTCTTTGCTGAATGCACCCTCAATAACTAATTCTGTAGTCAATCATTGTCCAACAATTCTCATTACAGCGGCTTCGCTTGCTTCCCTAGCCGCAACATTGAATGCTTTCAACAATCGTAGATTTCCAAAGCAAAATACCAAATCTGTAGCTCTTGATGGCTTTAAGCGATTGCATCTCTTAGAATGAATAAAATCATATGCACTCCAATTTCACTCACATACACCCGATGATGTAGCAACAGAGAGCACACGAGTTGCAACATGCTGCAACTCCAATGGCTCTCCATCATATTCCTTCCACCAAGTAGGTGCAATAGTCATCTTAATGGCATCAAGATTCCAAGGATCTCCAAAAGAGCCTTCGCAATTCATATACCTCACTCGTTGCTGATAGGCCAGTTTTCCTTGATCTCCTGGAAGTAAGTTTTTTACAAACCTCTCGAAAGTTACTTTTGACTTCATGATTCTGTGATTGAGCATGCATTTGATATTGTGGATGTACTGCAAATGCAGTCCATGCAAAGGGATGTGCATTTGCTTCCATCTCTTATCCGCCAAATATACCACTTGTTGCTTCTCCTTAGGGGCAAAGTGCACAAATTCTTTAACTTGTCATATTGCTTCTGACATCTTCCAATACACTTTACCCATAACAAAGGCATCAGCATCAACCATCCTCAATACTGTTACAAATGGCTCTACACCTTCTTTTATTCTTTCGACATTTTTCTAGAATAGAGATGATTGAACAAGATGCACACATTTAGAGCCTAGAATTGCGTACTGCGTCTTTTTCTCTAGCCAATTTGCCCATCATCTATCAGCAACAGTCTCGCCTAAAGCTTGACCCACTTCCAACAATCTAGCAAGAACTAGAAAAGAAGTGGCAAATCTAGTTTGGTGAAACTACCTGAGTTGCTTCACAAAGTGCTCTCTGAATACTGCATGCAAGTATTGATGACTCTTTATAAAACTCACTATGGCATTAGCATCTTGAAGTACTAGTTGCACAAATGACAATTGTCCAATATCCTTTAATAATAAGTTGAGAGTATGAGCGCCACATGGCACCCATGTCAGAGTGGGATACTTTGCCATGACCATCTCACCTGTGGTCTTGTGATTCGATTCATTATCTATTACTAATGCAGTAACATTCTCACTATCACCAACTTTGTGAATTGCTCTTTCGTATATTTTTACAATATATGCCGAAGGTTTTTCTTTTAGAGACGTATCAATACTCTCCAAAAACATAGTTTCCTTGGAAGTAATGCACATTACATCTATCAAGGGTCTGGCCTACTTGCTAGTCCATCCATCAAATGCAAGAGTGCACCCATATGTAGGAATAAAGTCCAATATCTTTTTTTTCAAGCAATCCGCCACAGTTTGTTTGACTCTATCAAGATGATCCGTACGCATTTTATTATAATTTGCCAAAATAAATCCTAGTCTAGCATATGATTTCAAGGTCTTACGAAACATGTCATCTCTCATGACATTGAATGGTATACCATTTTTGACAAATGCTTCTGTCCATCTTAAGTGCTCTTCATGCACTTGTTGTCGAAGAAATCCATCCTCCATAGAAGATTGTTCTTCCTTTTTTCTCTTCTTTACTTGACAAACATTAGTCGCATCAAAACTCCTCTGCGACCCACTTGCTAGCATATCTACATTACCCTCATGTATGGATACACTCCTCGTATTTATTGGTGCTTCTCCTTCAAATACTATATTAAAGAATTTGGGAATTTCCCAAGTCCCACTTTTGAATAGGGTTGAGGATTTGACAGTGGCTAAAATCTTGACCCCTTATTTGAAAGTGTGACTTGTAAGGATTCCTGAATATAGTGTTTAGGGCAACTTACATTTCAAGTAAGGGCTTGAGATTTGACCATGTGGCCAAATCTTTACCTTTTGGAAATTCCCGAACTATCAAGAAATTCCCAAATTCCCTAATATAGTGTTTTCAACTGTCTCATCAACCTCAGTGCTCACATCTTGTCGATTTGCACAATTTCTTATTAGGGTCGGATTAATAACTTTCTTCACTTTCTCTAAATATGATTTGCATAACAGAAGAACATCAGACGGAGTTCATGTGCAAGCTCTAACGTCACTGCCTATTCCAAGAAAATGTTGCTTGATACGAGTAGAACCACCTGTTAACTTGTGTCCACAATATTTACACTACAAGAAAGAAACCAAGGCATGTACTTTTCATATCTCTGTCACATATGACCAAATCTTACCGTGTACCATGCTTTTGAAGTTGCCAAAAACAAAATGTAAAAAAACTAATTTGAGTATACAATAGAAACATATTGCAATACACATTTTACAAAAAAAAACACATATCCTTTGAAAAACGCATTCAAGCATGCAATATATTAATTGTCATTCAATCACACTCTTTTAAAATGATTCACATTCTATTGAAAGAATATTAAATATTCATTCAAAAGAAAGTGTAAGAATGAGAAAACTCATCTAATAACTTTTAAAACTTTCAATTCGTATACTTTAAAACTCTTTGTATTCTTTCACATTCTATTGAAAGAATATTACATATTCATTCAAAGAAAGTGTGAGAATACAAACACAAAATAAAATCATATTTCTCATATGAGATCTAGGGAACTCAACGAGGAGATCCTAGAACTCCCACATATAAAAATTCTCACAAGAGATCTAAGGAACTCAACAAGGAGATCTTAGAACTCCCACAAACAAATTTCATAATTTCATAGACACAAAAACAAGCCCATTTCTAATGAGAGATCTAAGGAACTCAAGAAGAAGATCCTAGAACTCCCACATATAAAAATCCTCACAAGAGATCTAAGGACCTCAACAAGGACATCCTGGAACTCCCACAAACAAACTTCATAGACACAAAAACAAGCCCATTTATAACAAGAGATCTAAGGAACTCACCAAGGAGATCCTAGAAGTCCCACATACAAAATTCTATTCACATGAGATCTAAGAAACTCAACAAAGAGATCTTAGAACTCCCACAAACAAATATTCACATGAGATGTAAGAAACTCAACAAGGAGATCTTAGAACTCCCACAAGCAATTTCATAGACACCAAAACAAGCATATTTCTCACAAGAGATCTAAGGAACTCAACAAGGAGATCCTCAAACTCTCACAAATAAATTTATCTCACAAGAGATCAAAGGAACTCAACAAGGAGATCCTAGAACTCCCACAAACAAATTTCTAACACATAAATATCTAAAATATTTTTCTCTCAAGAGATCAAAGGAACTCAATAAAGAGAATGTAGAACTCCCACAAACAAAAGAACAAAGACCAAAACAAAAATCCTCATTAGAGATTTCAGGAACTCAAAATGAGATCCTAAAGCTCCCTAACAGAAAAATCCATCTTATTTTGGACCTTTTGGATTGCTTTCACAACCTTTAGGACCTTTCTTCTTCTTTTCCTTTTTTGATCTCTTATGTTCTGCTGGGAACCAAGCATGAGATAAGAGACATAGGCAAACATTGAGGTTATATGCAAAAACGTAGGAACAAATTCATCCTAATACAAGTTTATTCGTACGAATACTTTATTCATACGAATACTTATTCGTACGAATATGTGGGGATGACATGGCGATTTACATAAAAAACATGACGTGTCACCGTTTTTTAAACCGATTTTTTCTTCCATTTGAATCATTCGAGCAATTTTCTCAATTTTTTCGAATCACGAATCTGAATTTTTCTACGTAGAGAGGAATTGCATCTCCATATCATGGGCAATGGATGCATCCAATAACTTGATGTTGGTCCAAACATCATGGCATAGCCACTAAGGGAAGGGATTGGTCTTATAATCCTCGTGCCACAATCAAGCTTGAAACTTCAATCAATCGAAACAACTCAATCCAAGTATAGCAATCAGTCGTAAGATTTTTCTTATCTTACAATGGATATACTGGTGTGTGTTTTAACTTATCAAACATCTATCCTATTATACTACTGGACCAGTTTTCAATGTCAAAGTAAATCAATTACAAACATATACTATTGCCCTTTCCAAACAACTAGTGAGAATAGTTCATTAATAACCAACCTCAACACCTCGTAAGTGAGAGTAATCCATATCATATCATTCCTCTTAACAAGGTGTCAAAGTGGGAGTCAATTATTATACTCACATATATATCAGTACATTGCAAAAAGTACAACGATACTGATGATCAGTCTCCAATAGAGAGTTCAATTATATTTAACAATACTTGGAGAAAATCCATTGTCGAGTGTTCCTCGAAGTTGCCAACACCGTGTCTTCATGCCTTAGATTTTTTAATGCAAACTTGATGGAGAGGTATGCCGACTCACCTGCATCCATCCACAAACATAGCACATTAAAACATGCACACTATGACTTGTGGGACTGCAGGCTTCAATACCGGCACACAGTTGTTATCCGTGTCACTCGATCTAGATTGGCATAATCAAATCTTGGCATTTTACTATTCAATAGTAATCAGAGGTGGGCAATTAAATATATGAAGAAATGCATGTAAAACGGTAGTGAAATCCAATTAATAAGTGGAAAACTCAACTAAACCATAAATTTGGGTATTCCAACCAAGTCTTTTTTATTAAATCTCAACCAATCATGAGTTGCATCATGTTAGGCCTCCACACAAGAACCCCAAAAAATAATGTATATAAACCTGCCTATAGGCCAAAGGGTAGAAAATATATATTTTGGCTCCACATATATCCAAGATGATCCCATTTTTCACTTGAATAATTTAAAACATAGGTCCAAAAAATCTCTTCAAACATCAATGGCATCCTAGGCATAACATATTGTGATAAGATTCTAGTTTCCAATTCAAAGCAAAGCTATGCCCATAAACCTGCAAGATAAAATCTTAAAAGGGTCTCCAATTCCTGCATCATCAAGGTCATTCCATTCATAAGTAGAAAGGATTATCCCACTAAGGGGTGATATAATGAACTCAAAACCAGTGGGAATATGTCGTGACTAACCCCTGCATCATAAATACCATACTTTAGGCTTAATGCCTCCTTGACCTTAGGACTCGCCCTAAAAACTTCATATCATGAGCCCATCAGATCAATTGACAATAATTGAATGTAAGTAATACCAATGGTCCTCTACCTATCCCAATGAAAGTAATGTATAATGAAGCTATGTGCACTTCCACATTTATAGGAGTTCTTTGGTAGCTCAATTTCCACTGAAAATCAAGAAAAGCCTCCTTGTGGGTGCACAGAGCCCGATGGAGGATAGCTTGATCATATTCTCAATGCAGTGACTACGAAAATGGTTCGGAATATCAAGTATGCACAGGTAATTGCAAGCAGTCACGAAAGTCTCTCAAGGTCGAGTCACGACCAGCAAAAAAATATATGCCCTCAAGGCTTGATTGATGGAGAATGCGGTGAAGTGATCCCAATACTCCACATGTAGAACATAAAAATGTCACGATAGAGCCTCGGTCCCTCAGAAGAAGGTCTCCATCGAACTATCACTATGTATACATGACAAATAACACTAGAAATGCACGTTCAAGACAATTATGGCTAGGAGGAGATAATCCTGGTATATGTATGGGTTGTTTATGGGGCTTACAAACAACGGACCTGGCATCTCGGCTGATCAAAGTGAGCTAGTCAAACTTGGCTATAGAAAAGTAGTGCCCATAAGCCTTTGACGTTGCTCCATAAGCTGGAACGGATTTGCCGTTTTTTAACAATAGTTATATGACGAGCTACTGGCATCTAGGGTGCTCGTGAGCTCAGTCCATGAACCAGTGCCTGTAGTCTATGTAGTGGAAGATAATGAAAGGCAACTCGTAAAGCTTAGAAGTTTACAATCTGCGTAGTGAGTGTGCTAGCATGTAGTCCCAAGCTCAAAACTTTCCCAAACGAGGGGGTTTGGTCGTTCGTCGGCAGAAAAGTGATATCGAGGTGAAGTATTACAATCTCGAGTGTCAAGAATACATACCTGGAGAGCATCAATGTAGTGCGCCTCTTCATTCAAAGGTCTTGTGGTGAAGGAGTTCTCAAGCTTTCAGTGGGCTTCGCTCCATCACGCCATGCATCTTCTAGTAAGGAAACGAGAATGGGGAAAAGAAATTTCTCCCAAGGCAAAAGAAGGGGCAAAAATTTTGGTACGTGGTCACTTCCTAGTCCATCCGCAAGTACCAATGTGAGATGTACTCCCCAATGCCTTCAAAACTCAATCCTTGTCCATTTCAGGCCATTATGAATGATGTATGGTACAATACATTCCTGCCAGCCATGGCTATTTTATTTCCACCTCCAAGTACCACTCTATCACCCTCCACATTAAGGTGTACTTAGTCCTCTCTAAGAGTGGTCCAAGGGATATCTTGGATCCAAGTGGTGGTCCAATGGTATCCAAAGCCGATATAAACCCCATCCTCATTGTATTTTTCATACTACAATATACTCCAATAAGGAAGAGAATTATAGGAGTTGGAGGCAAAATTGGACCTCTATACCTTTCTCATGGTTATCCCAAGATTATACTTATGCTGACAAAATTCAAGTGCTTTGGATATAACCCTTTCTCCTCTTCTCCCCGAGAAAATCCCCAAAGATCTTATAAGATCCTAAGCCATCTTTAGTTATTACTTTATCTCCTTTTTGTACACTTCCCACTACTATCCGTGTTTTATAAAAAATTGGGTACCATGTTCCATCTATATACCATTAACTTATCAAAATGTACCAGTGTTAGTAAATCCTTCTTTTCATTGGTGATAGGTGAAAGTAGGAGGCTTAGGGGATAGGTGAAAAGTCGCAACAATAGAGTCCCATCTCTTAGGTGAAAATAGCACCCTCTCCCTGGTCATAGGTCAACTCGAGTGGTGTCAACCCATAATAAGTAAATCTACACCTCATGAGACATCTTAGGTGAATAGGGTCTTCACATCCTACACATACCCGTGCAAAATACAAAGTATAAGAATAGAAATCTGCACCCATGGGTAGTTAGGCTACCCGATTGATAGCCCCTCAAAATTGACAAAAAGACCACATCATAGCACCTCCCCCGCTGCACAACCCCCCCCAACTAAGTCACAAAACATCAAGAATTGTCCAAAAACTGAGAAAGTGTTCAAAGTCATTGGAGACACCTCCAGGGCCAACTCAAGACCTCCCAAATGAATTCACTCTAGAGTAGGTTCATGCTATTTTGCGGCTAGCCTTCGTGCATATAGAGAGTCTCCCATAAGACCAGTCTTCCACGGACCACTTTCCCACTAAAGGAGATGACCAAGTCGAAGAAATTCTACTTGACGATCCTAAGTGGTACCATGTCTTGCACAAATGTAGGCCCTTTGAGGACCTGAACAACTTAATCCTATGGAAGGGAAAATTGTAGAGTTTTGATTCAAGGCAATCGACATTATGGAGGCTTGTGCCCTAACCACTTTTATTGAAAGAACATTCAAGAATTGGTAGGCATCTACTAAACCGAAGGCCGTGGTGGATATATGGATCCAGATCCCCAAGCTGTGCCCCTCGCAGATGCAGATGCTGGTCTATAACCTGCTTGGAGGATACCATTTTTAAAAAATCCTCAATACTGGAGAATCTATTGTACTGCATGCCAGGGCTGTTGGATCCATCCGACTTATATGCCCCTATGTCGCAGATGGAAATGGTGTGTCTTTCGACAAATACAAGAAAGCGATCCGAATGTAATATACAATTTTCCATGCTTCACCTTTCCATCACTTGCTATGGCATATGATTTCGCCTTCCAGATGCAACAGCGTATTGATAGATATGCCAAAGTGCCTGATCTAGCAGTCGTGGCCTTTCGGCGGTAGTGGCTATTGATCATTTTACTAAGGGACATTCCTGAATAGTGGCCAACACTAGAAGAGCGAAACCTAAATATTCGCCATGAGATAGTTTTTAATCTCCATGCCCATCATATCCACACATTTGAGGACAGGCACAACACACATTTTTGGCAACCCCATTTCCCATTTTGTTGGATCTCCTAGTGTCTTTTTGATCTAAACTCCCTAGTGCAAACAATGCAAACAACTGGCTTGCTTTGCACCTCTTGATCCACAAATGGATTAACTACAGGAAGGGGGGCATGTTAACCCTATGAGATAGTAGAGAAACAATGGTTACCAACGATTAACAATTTATGCAAAGTTTCTAGTTTTAGGATCATTGCACGAAGATCCTCAAGTGGTTCAAGGTTTCTAGGATATTTTGCAAGATAGAGCTCATAGATGAGAGGAAGACAATAGAACTCCGCCTTGGAGCTGTATGGACCCAAGTGCTTGTAAAAAGAGAAAATAAAGAGAGTGGTAGGAGGAATAGGATTGGCCCTCCCTTCAAAAGGTGCTATGTATGAAAGGCTGAAAGTTTGACTTTAGCCTTCAATTGTAAACTTGCAAGATTGAGGAATACAACCTCTCTCTTTTTCTAAACAGTATTGTTTATGTTTCTCTTGCTCTTGCCTTTTTGGATGCCTCTTACCCCCTTTCCCCCTTCTTGCTTCATGCTTCCCGCTCTCCCTCCCTCTTCTTCTTCCACTCCCTCTGACCTTCTTCTCTCCCCTTCATCTCATGAGGATTCACATTGCTACAACTCCAGGATCCATTGGTGTGACATTCTTGGACCAGATGTGCTTGCATTGCTCTCACAAGGAGTAGCTTGGAGTAGGAGGCTCTGTCGATAGTCCTTCAAGATCCTCATGACACATGTCACCGCCGTACTACACACCATCCGATCAGATTTCAAATCATGTGGCTCAAAACAACCTTTGAACCCATGCCCTTAGATCGACTTCAAGAACCCAACACGTAGCACAATGCATGCCACATGTTTGCCAACTCCCAAAGTTGTTAACAGTGGTTGAAAAGTGTCTCTAATTGTCGGGTCCCAATTCTAAAACTAGCTCTCGGCCTTCGGCTGATCACCAGTTTCACTTGGTTTTCTCCTAGGAACCACCTACCAATGATGATTCCCTACTCCTTCGGGTACTTGACCACTTAGCCTTGACGAGCTACATGCTTCTTTACATGGAACAATGAAGCATGAGACTGAACGAGCTCTTGATGTGATGACAGATTCAAATGACATACTCAAACACTTGACAACCCTTACTTGAAGATTTGAGCCAATAATGATGCTCACTTCACCATGACAACGAAACAAATCACACATAGGCGAAACAATATGGATATGGAAGGAGTCCACAATATGCTAGAAAACATACTTGAGCCCAATAAGGCATTGGACTTCATGCATTTACAAGCAGGATACTCACCGCTTCTCACACATAATACATCTCCTCTTAGGCCAACCGCCTCACTATAGCACCTCCTTGTGCCAGTGCTTCACAGTAGCTAAGTTGACTTGCTCGTCACCCCCATTGGAATCCATATCTCCAATCACACATTTGCACCCCTACGTGCTCCCGTGATCTCTAAACTTCTATGGTGACTCAACCTCCTCACTGGCATCTTCGTGAAGAAGACTCTCTTGTTACCTCCAAATTCTTTTGGCAATCCCACATTCAGCTCTATAGGTCCTTAAAACCAAGGGGTCTCAAATTCAAATTGGGCCATTTGGACCGTTACTCACCAATGGCCCAATGCTGCATATTGTTGCCATGTTCCTCCTCACAAATTGGCTCCACTTTCGTGAGCCACTTTGTCTACCACTTAACCACATGTCCTTGCCTCCAGGGTTGTGGGGATTTGATTCCCACTTCCCAAAAGCACTTTTGGGTCCACCACATGTCACTTCCTGAACTATGGGCTGACCCTCTAATCGGAGGCAGATCCTCATCGAGCTCTGTGACTCACCATGCATCATTCACCTACTAGGATCTGCTACGATTGTCAGGTTTGCATGCTGCTGCATGCACTGATGCAATGTCCATAGAGTTGAGTTTGTGTTGCTAACCAAGCTACCCCTCAATTGGTTGAGTGTCTCAAGGATGGCCAATCTAGCATGCCCCTCTACTCTGGTATTGCCATGTGGGCTACACCTAGCCAATCGTCTGCTCTATACATTGCAGGCGTGGATCTGCTACTTGCCCCTTGTTGCCACATGGGCCGGTGCATGGCTGCCATATGCTAACTAGGCGATCACCCACCTGTCTGATGACTCAATCGTGCTCCCGCGACACTACCATGTCTATCATGCATGTGTCTCCATGGGTGTGCCAACAACTAAGCTTGCTTTGACCATGCCACACGCAAGTTAGGTTACCTTCATCAAACTATACCCTTGCCCGATTATGCTCTCCTTGGTTTGATTCGAGGTAGGGGTAACCTCCCCATCGCCAATGTGGTATCTTGTGTCGATTCATTGAAGGGTTGGATCCAAGGGTCACATTGGATCCTTCCTAACTGTTACCTCCCTTCGCCCCCTCCCCTGCCCTCCTCCCTTCCCCCCTCCCTTCTCCTCTCTCTCTCTCTCTCTCTCTCTCTCTCTCTCTCTCTCTCTCCCCCCCTCTCCCTCTCCCCCCCCCCTCTCTCTCTCTCTCTCTCTCTCTCTCTCTCTCCCTCTCTCCCTCTCTCTCTCTCTCTCTCTCCCTCTCTCCCTGCCCCCCCCCCCCTCTCTCTCTCTCTCTCTCTCTCTCTGTGTATATTTTTCTCAACCCTCACTCTTGTCTTAGCAATTGCATCCCAACATTATTATGGATTTCAGGCCTTGTGACATTGTGCTAATTTTGTGGGCAATGAGAAATTTAATGCCAAGGTGGCATGTGTCCCCCACCTTTTCCCCCCCCATTTTTTTCCCCAAAACCATTGAGCATTGAGGGCAATGGTTTTGTGGGAAAAACAATGTGAGGCATTAAAGAATTGAAAATGACTTAAAGTCCAAAAATTTACTTTTTTGCATGCCCAAGGGGAAGGTCTTAGTGTTGATTTTGTCCTTGAAAGGGAATTGCATCTATTGGTCTACTCAATTTTGTGTTAGGCCTTGCTATTAACCTCCCATGCAATCAACCTAATCATCAGCTAGATGTGGTTTGCTATCAGCTTTGAGAATTCTATTCAGCCCGTTGATGCCCTCACTCTCTCCATCATCTCCTCTGTCCCCATCGTCACCTGCAACAAAGCCCTCTTCTCTACCTTCATTTTAACTTTAGTAAGCTTCCCCAGCTCTTTTGCATGGGCTACCTATGTGTGGGTTTGGTAGAAGGATGATGAATTTGTTGTTGAGAAGAAAGGGGAAAGAAAGAAAGAAATTTTATTAGTCTTTGGAAGACCAATGGGTCTATGAGACTGAAAGAAAACTTGATACAAATCACAATAAGGGTGGAGCTATTGAAACGAGCTTCATCACCCATGCTAAATCCTAAGTCTGATCATACATAATCAAATACATCTAGACGTAACAATGAAAAGAAAAGGACTGGAGCAGAGTGGAATCCTCCAAATGTCATGTCGCTCTGGCTGGTGCATAGCTGGTGATGGCATGTTGGCACCCGTCAAGGGGTGCTATGCGTCTCGGTCTCCTGGACGAGGCTCGACACAAGACCAGAGCCACCGTGACTCCCATGGGACGTATCTTGAGTCTAATGACAGGAGGTCCCCCAGAGTGATCTATGTGTCCCCTCGATATCTCGTGTGTCGCACTACGGTCATAGGATCGGGGTCTCTGTCACCATTGCGGCTAGATACTGTTGGATGATCACTGTCACTCGATAGGAAGAACTTTGTGATCTTGCTCTAAGAGGTGTTTGATGATGTGGCCAAGCCCCGTTGCCTGAGTAAGTACTCTCTATGTTGGACCCCCTCGTGAATGAAGGCCGCGAAGGCATCTCTGATCTAGGTAAGCGAGGAATCTGGAAAGGAGCCCAAATCGTCTCTGAAGAGATAGTGGTAGCGACCTTGGATCTCGTAGTATACTAGGCACCTTAAAATAAAATGCTCCTCTGACTCAACCTCCTAACATTCTCACAATATGCATAAGCGATGCTCCCTAGGGATCCCCTCTGCTTTGCCGCTCTCTATGTGGAGGCAGTGTGATGATACCCGAAACTGTCCGATGGAGATCTGTATGAGTGAGGCATATGAAGCTCAATGTATCCCAATGGTGTGATGAATCCCTCCTCCAAAATATGAAGATAGTAATCTCTGTAGAAACTCAGCTTCACTAGAAGCTCCCTTGGCTCCAACCAAGTCCTAAAGGTGTGTAGCTACAGGAGATCATCTCGAATGACCTGGTTGGTGTGTGGCCCAATCGGGATGGTGGGTGGGAGTACCGAAGGGGCATCTAAACTATACTAAAAAGGAGGTATCCTATCGATGTAAAACCCTAGTCTCACAAACCATCTATGAGTCCGCGCATACCAGCATCACTCGTCTCCCTCTGCTGCCAACCTCATGGAGGAATCGAGAGCCAACCATGGCAATCTCTGTCTCCCTGATGTGTAGTCCCCATATGATCTAGCCCGGTGTAGATATGTGATGGTCTGAAAGGCTGCATCTAGCTAGAGTGGAGAAGCACCAAACTCAGCCTGAATGATGTGATGTGGTACAGACGATTTCCCTCGGATCATCCGTGAGAGCACGAGGATCTGCAGGCGCTCCACCCATGTCCACTCTATCTCTGACATGTCAAGTCCCAACAAGGGCTGCCATACATACCGGCTGGTCACAGATCAAGGAGTCGAAGAGAAGAGCCTTGGTCTAAGGGTCCTGGAAGTGGGAGTGGAAACTTAGTCTGGCCTGCATCACTGGTCTCATCGTGAAGATCACGCTAGAGAAGATGACCCCCAAGTAAGTGTATGAGGATACGATCTCAACTGGTGACCCACCGAAAGTGAACTGCTTCCGTTGCATGTTTGCTTGAGAGGTGTGAAAGATCATGGCCTTGGTCTTGCCAAGGTTGACCTCCAAATCATGGGATAATTAAAAAGCCCGCAGTGCATCCAGGTGTTGCTGGAGCCCCTTGGGTGTGGACGATAAGAGTGCCATGTCATCTACATAAAGAAGAATCCTAATGATCCCGGCAAGTGAGCAACAGGTCCCTCCAAACGCCCCCATGAAAGTCTCAAGCTCATCAGAGGCAAACAGGGTTGGTGATAAGGGACAACCCTATTTGACCCCTATGGTACTCAAGATCTCATCTGTCCAACCTATGCATGTCCAAACTCGGCCTGAGACTCTCTCATAAAGTGCCATGACTGCCCAAATGATCTCCTGATCAAATCCCAATGTTTGTAGGCATGTCATGAGACGAGCTCGAGGTACTATGTCAAAGGCTTTGCAAAAATCCACAAAGTAGCAATATACCCTCTCCTTCCATGATCTGGCCTCCTCAATGACACTCATGAGTGTATGTGATCCATAGTCCCATGATCTTGCCTGAAATCGGCCTGACCCTTTGCTCTGAGCCCTCTCATCTCTACGAATAGGCTAACCGACACATCCATTGGGTGATGGAGACCTATGCTTAAGGAATCTCCGCTAGAAATCCTTAAAGTTGTTGATGTACAAGATGTTCAGCGACTCCTCATTTCGACGAAGAAATGCATGCTTCTTCCAACGTATGAGACGTCGGTACTTGCGTACCATGTCTGGTGTGTTCGGGAGGTGAAATTTGGTTTCAAGTCAGAGTTGTCGCCGGCGATAAGCCTTGCACTCTGCATCATACCAGTTGTTCCAGGGTACAGAACCAAGAGGTGGTGGTCTAGTGGACCATGTGGTGTGGGGAAAGATTTGGAAGGCAGCCTCATAGAGTGTGCGACTAATCAGGGCAGCATAGTCCTCTATAAGTGGTATGTGATCGATGTAGGTTAGGAGTCTATTTAGGCATCCAGAGTAGGCCGATGAGAGGCTATGATCAAAGTGTATGTCGTGGTAGGTGTCGTGCTTCCTATGTGGTGTGTGTGGTGTGGCTAAGCGTGGGGTGGTGATAGTGAAGAATAGGTATGTGTGATCAGCTCCTGGAGGGAGTGGTGCTACGGTGAAGTCAGTGATACATGAAGCTAGGGGATCCCATGATGTAATCTACTACACTAGTGCCCCCCCCATGTGGGAAGCAAGTAAAACCACTTGAGGAGGGCCATAGGTCAAGCCCGTTGTAGATGATGAGATCATGCATCCTGCCCAGATTAAGGAGCACATGTCCATATGGTGTAACAGGCCCGTGTCAGTCTGATGAGGTCCTAGTTATACCTGCTCCATCTAGGTCCATGTCTGGTAGCATGATAGAGTCGTCTCGGAAGTTTAGGAGTGGTGCTTGGCATGTGCTCATCCTAGCGTTGAAGTCCCCAAAAGGAGAACTTCCCTGTGGGCTGAAAGGTCTGGGATATCTTGATGTAAGGGTGCATATGGCGATGTCTCACCCTCCTCTCATACCACTCTGGCAAAGTGGGATGTGTCTGGCGAGAAGTAGCATATTGCTATGAAAAGGTCACGGGTGTCTATGCATCAGATCTGGATCCACATGAATCGGGAGTGTGTGTCCTTCCTCTCAATGGAGATGGCTCCAGCGAGGGAAGACCTGTACAATACTATGACCCTGCCTGATCCTCAGACTCCTCCTATATCCCTCATCTCATCCCTGAAGGCTGACTCCCATGTGTAGCCACTGACTATCGGTAGTGGACGCTCTAGGCTCTGGTGTGTCTCCATGTAAGAGACTATGTCTCGTCCTATATAAGACTTCGAGAAGTTCCCTGGGTCTGACCATAAGGTACCATTACAGTTCCAAATGATGCAGGCTAGGGTCTTGAAAACTTGAGTCTCATAGGCCCCGTCCCCCTAAAGGGTACAAGTGGGAGCCCGACAGGTCAACAACCTACCATCTCAGACCACGGCCCATTTCCCCTCCTTGCGGGCAACACCTCGCTACTGTAGAAGAACTCGTCGCTCCTCAATCTGTAGTGGTGTCAAATCCTCGTCCATGGACAGGGTGGGATGCTCTCGTAGAGCGGCTCGACGTCGGAGTGTCGCTAGTCAAGCATGTGAATCTCTGAAGCGAATGACTAGGGGCTGCTCTTGGTTGGGGTCTCTCCCAACACGCCAGGCTCCCTCTATGCCATGGTCGAGGACCCCCATGGTGGTGGTCACAAAGGTGATCGCCTCCTCCATGGGCGTCGTAGTGGTGCTGGTGCTATCTCGCGTGATCCCTCGTATCCGGATGTTGAGGGCTTTCGAAGCCCTCTACTACTACTCCTATATGGTGGCTGAAATGGTTGCCTTTGCAGGATCCCATTTCGCCATGTCCACCCATCTAGTCATCTTTGCTATAGCCAATTATATCGTGGCTATTTGTGCCTCCATCTCTGTGATTGGGGTCCCTCTAAGCACTGCTTTGAGGGTCTTGAGCTCCTCTCAAAGCTGTGTGATGTCATGTCTAAGCCCCTCGATAAGGGTGCCCTGCTCGTGTATAATGTGGGCTTACTCCTAGGTGTATCAAGCCTGCTCCTAAGTGTAATGTGTCAGCTCTGCCGCACGGGCCTGAATGCTATGTATCTGAGCCAATAGGAGTCCCAAGCATTTGGTGGGGGCCTAAGATGTCCTAGTCCAGGTGGAAACTGGATCTCGAGAGGGGTTGGAATGAAGGTGGGCTACTGAGGTTGTACTGAGGGTGGGGACAACATGATCTAGGTGGGGGAGTGGTATGTAGGAGTAGCGAGGCCAGACGAGGTGATGAAGGGTGGCTAACCGAGAGGTAGACGTGATACGAGGGGAATGTACTATGTGATGGAGAACTGAAGGGAAAGCATGAAGTGAACACAAAATGAGAATTCTTGCTTATTGGAATGAAGAAAGGTGAGGTCCATATGTGGGCACCTCTTACATGATCACTGTCATCACTGATGACCTCTAACCAAGGCTCCACAATCATCTCCTCAATCAGTGGGAATCAATCCCTACATCAGTGGGATTCCCTTTGTCTTACATCATCACTTAGGTCACACACTAGACACATCATAGCACTTGATGTGCCTTTACAACACACACAAACACACATGTGACTCCCCTAGATGCACGCATGCACCATAGAGCAAGCCCTTGATCATACTTACCCCAACAAACCCCCCTCAAGGGATTGCCTCTTGCAGTGTCAAGGATTCATCTAGTCTCATAGTTTCTCATGCCATCTCATGGTGGTCAAGGATTAATCTATGGCTAGGATCTCATGCTAGCAAGGGTTCCCAAGGGTGTGAGGTTTACAGAAATGGGATAGTCAAAACACATATCACATGGTCTACATCATATGGTGACCAAAGGTGATTTACATAACATATTCTTTTTGGAGTACTACTCCAGGCAGAGAACCTCAAAATTTTGACCAAGTGATGATAAACAAAAAAGACAAAGTGCCTAAAAAGCATAGTCTTCATCATGTGGAGACTCATCAAATGAAAGTAGATTGGCAGTTTCTGACTTTGTAGCTTCTTCCTTTTTGGCTCTACAATACTTTTCATGGCGATTGTTTTTGCCACAATGTTTGCATGGATTGATCTTGAAGCAATCTTTTGAGAGGTGATTAGTCTTCTGACAATGTTTGCAAGGTGAAAACTTGCCCTTTTGAATTTTTATGGCATAGGTTGTGTCATTGCCTCTCTGGTATGCTGTGTCATTGCCTCTCTGGAGTTCCATGTGCCTTTCTTCTTCTTGAAGAGCAAAAATAAGACCTTCAAGATTAGGATTAGGAAGATTTTTCAAAGTGGTAGCAACATGATCATAATCGTCAGGCATACTTTTGAGCAACACTGCCATTGCATCATCTGTAGTGATTGGAGAGTTGATAGAAGCAAGTTGAGTCATGAGACTCCGCATATGATTGACATGAGCAGCCAAAGGAGTGCCACTAACCATCTTCAATTCAAAGAAAGCAATCTTAAGTGGCAATTTTGAGATGTGAGAGCTAGCACCAAAAATAATGTCAAGCTTATGCCAAGCTTCTGAAGGAGACTCTAAATCAGAGATGTGATGAATATAGTCATCTCCTAAGGCAAGAGCAATAATGCTATAGGCTTTCTCCTCTCTAGCAGGACCTCTTGCCGAGCATGTCGGAGCTGAGGATTCTCCAGCATTAGAGGCTGTTGAAGAAGAAGTTGAAGCCATTTTGACAAGCCCCCAGAGGTTTTCCCTCATCAATGCAAACTTAACCTTCGTCTGCCATGTGTGAAAGCCTTTACCATTGAACTTATCCATATTCAAGATGGTAGCCATGAGAGGGTCTAACCCAAAATGGGCAGTGTCTACTCTCTTACAAGGCTAGAAAAAATTGAAGAGCTTCAAAATACAAGCATTTAGAGTAGCAAAGGCTTGTAACCAAATTGCATACTACAAATCAATGATGCTTTCACTTGCATGCTTCATAGAGGAGACTAAATGAAACAAATCCAGGTATAGCATCTTGAAGCAAAGATGTGGCCACAGTTGTACTGATGGTATTCAACACTTTAAAACATTAGAAATGCTAAAGTAGCATCTAATGTAGCATCAAACTCACAACCTTATCAAAAACTGTCCAAAACAGAGGCCTAATATTGGAGGGCTTGTATCTCCTTCTTCAGAGCAAAGAAAATAGGGCTTTCTGGCTCAAATGAAAGCTCACATATGGGCAAATTTCTGGTGCAGAGGTCAAACAAAATTTTGCGCGATGTTGCTGGCTCGAACATCGTCAAAATCGACTAGTTTTTGGCTCTGTTCTCCTCGACGAATATACAGCCATTGTTGCTCAAATTTCAACACAAGATAGCCCAAGGTATGGAGAAGCTTCCCCTAAAAGGAATTAGAGAAAGGTGGAGCAAAAATGGAGAATACGTGAAAGGGAGTTTCGACGATCTTCGGGGAATGGCGACCAGTAGCGACGATCTTTCTTCAATTCCTTGCAGGTGAAAGTTCGCCCATACGAAGGGTATCTCCAACTCATAGGATTTGGAGAATGGCAGAAAAACGAGGGAGAACAAGCTCTAGCAAGTTTTGGGAAGAAATGGTGAAGATGAAGAAGAAGAAGAAGATGGAGAAGAAGAAGATGATGTGGCACATATGGGCTCAAGGAGGATCATAGTGCTCTGATACCATGATGGAGAACTAAAGGGAAAGCATGAAGTGAACACAAAATGAGAATTCTTGCTTATTGGAATGAAGAAAGGTGAGGTCCATATGTAGGCACCTCTTACATGATCACTGACATCACTGATGACCTCTGACCAAGGCTCCACAATCATCTCCTCAATCAGTGGGAATCAATCCCTACATCAGTGGGATTCCCTTTGTCTTACATCATCACTTAGGTCACACACTAGACACATCATAGCACTTGATGTGCCTTTACAACACACACAAACACACAGGTGACTCCCCTAGATGCACACATGCACCATAGAGCAAGCCCTTGATCATACTTACCCCAACACTGTGGTGCCATGGCCGGTGGGGCTAGTGGTGAAGCTACTGGAGAGGAGACCTGTGATGATGATGCAAGAGAGGGGGCGGAGAGAGGTGGCGTAGATGATGAGGCGGATGATGGTGGTGAAATAGTGGTGGTAACCATAGAGGTCGAGGATGTGGTGAGCGGCATGGGCTTTGGGTGGGCCCCTTTCTTCTGGGCTGCGGGAGTAGGGGGGAAACGAACCATTAGGAAATCTTCCACTTCCTGGGGCTGCATTAGCACTCCCAACCCATGTTCGTCCCAACTACTTGAATCACACCTAAATCGTTGTTCTAGATATGAGACTTGTGAACTATTGTGGGACAACTTTGGGTGGTGACTGTGGGTGGTGACTGTGCATGCCTCCTGAATTGGTGTGTTGTGTAATAATATATAACATGGTAGAAGAGATTATGCCATAGCCCAAAAAATATGCCTCTCATGGCAGATAAGAGGAAGGCACTCAATTCATTTCACATCTATGGTCAGCAGTGTGGCAAAGTAGAGATGGAGAGTGAGGACACTCTGGATAGATTTAGACTGGAAAAGAGTGAAATGAAACTCTTTTTCAATGTTCCAATGTTTAGATATACAATCCTTAGCTGCTGTAAGTGACATCGATGTAAACTACATGGCCTTCTTGAATGTCGGAAGGTCCTTCACGCTAGCAACCATAAATGCTATAGAAATTTAGCACGTAACACTATTTGTTACAGTTCTCCTCAACGAAATAAATTTACAGCATCAAACTCTACATGATGATGTCTACATTAAGCCTCATTTTTAAGAGGGCCAGCTAAGAGGTTTTGGTGTGCCTCCATTTGACAGGGGCATGCTAACTACTATAGAATACTTTTTGGCTATCAAGATGCCTCATCCTTAGCTTTCCTGTCCATTTTGATGATAACAATCTGGTTGCAAAGATGCCTCAACAATCCGTCCCATTTGATGAGGTTCTCTATGGTCATTCTTTTTCATGTAGGACAATTTTGATTTGGCAAGTACCATTACTATTGGAGATACCACCTATCCTTAGGATCCACAATGTGTTTCATGTGTCCTTGTTCATTCCTTCTATATCTATTACATTGCTGTATTTGGCACTTTCCATTAGGATTCACACCCATGACCATGATAATTAGACGCGATGGAAGCTTTGAAATTCTCGTCTCTGTGGGCTATCTTTGAGAGTCCTCCTCTATTTGCCCATTCTCTCATTGTAAAGGAAAATTCTACCTCTGCTCGCTACCACTTGCATGTGATTTGCCCTCTACAATGACATAGTTGTCTACCGGCATCTCCTTCCTAGTTACTTTCTTGCAATTGTCAATTGCAAAAGAAGAGCGTTCTTGGGATCGTTGTTTGCCAAGCCTCATATCTATTTATTTGAAACATTTAACCATTTGTCTATCTAGTCCCATTGTTGTCTTAATCTGGAGAGAAAGAACATATGTCTTAATCTGGAGAGAAAGAACACATCGTTTATTTGCTAGGTTGGTGTAGTTTATGCGCTTCCTACTTTGAGTCAAGTCACCCTTCAACAACAAAAACACAGCAAGTTTTGAGTGGCATTCTTTTCATGCTCATGCATCCAATGTCCATATGTGAAAGAAACAAGGCTTGACTGACCATACTACTTGTTGCCTCTTGTTTCCATTCGAGCAAATGTTTACGTTAGTGAGGTTTAATATAATAATAACAAGACATTGCCACCAAACGTCAAACCACAATGCTCTCCACTAGCAAACAAAATAAATTTGAATCCACCTATCATTTCATACGTATCTTTCCTTCACGTAAGCCTAATGAGGGTGTTTACACACCAAATGCCCCACCCGGCCCGAGCTTGAATAATATGGCTCTTGGTGGGGAGGGTTGCTCACACATTGCCATGGTGAATCTTGGGCATGTGGCAAAAGGTTGTGCGTTCAAGCCCCACCACAAAACCAAGCCCTTGGGCAGGAGGGTCTTGGTTGCCCAAGTTTGGGCATGGTACATGATTTTAGGGGCCAATTGGGCCTCCCCATGTGGCTAAACACCTCTGCATTTTTGGCTGGTAGGTGGGCAAGCTAAAGAGATTCACCTTGTTCCACCACGTCATTTTTTAGCCTGCCCCAAAGGGGTAGGGCTTAGTAATCAATCGAATGTGAAAGAGAAAATTCATGATTTCCAAAACTTCAATTTGTAAATATTTTCATTGGTACACGCTCGTTGGATTGGCATGCTCTCTAGTGCCCTTTGCAGCGAGATGGATGGGATTTCTCAGGCTGCTTAGCGAGAGCATATAGCCTTGCTCTCCATTCAGCCCACCTGTACTCTTCCTCTTGCTTCCTCAACTTCATTCTCAATTCCTAACTCTAGCACGGTCAATCATCTACGAGGAGCTAGTTGAATGGAACTACCTTAGTCTACCAAGCTCTGGCATGCTTGTGAGCCTCCAAGTGCTGGCATATCCGGTCTCTTCCATAATATTTACTTTGTCTTGCTGCATCCCCTAGTGCAGAACGCTGGCTTTCAAGAGCAAGTTGAGGTTTGAGCTTCCATCTCGCTTGCCCATTTGTCTTGTTCTTCCCGTCAACGGCTGGGGTCGGCGAAAACACCATCCTAGCTGTACGATTTAAAAACCTTAAAACTCGTAATCCAAGATCAAATAGGTAACCGAATAAATTATAAAAATAAAATTTCCAAAAGATAATAAATTTAAAAACCACATTAAAACTCAATTACCATAAAGAATAACACATGAAAAAATACAAAAAACATCGTCTTTATTATCCATTATTCATATTTACAAGCAACCGGATAAACCGGTCACATCATTCTTCTGAATAACCGGACACTTGAAAATCGTCGAAAATTCCATGACGAAAAAAGACGATATCAAATTTTCTTTATAAACTGCATGCAGTAGTTGTTAAAAAACACCGCGCCATGAAGAACAGCGACAGAACCCCTACCATAGCTCAATCCCAGAGCACGAGCAGCAACATGACTAACTTTTGATAGTTCCTCCAACAAAACATCATCATCATCGCCATACAGAGCTCCGAAATCAGCATCCGACAAACTTCTACGAACACCACCCGTAGGAGAAGCTTCTCCATCCAACAAACCAATACCACCACCACAACCAACATGAACAGAAGAAGGAGACATAATTCAATCGCCAGAAGGATCAACACCACTATAAGTAACACCCACAGCTACACCAACCGTACCATCGGAAGAAGGATCAACAGGAACTGAATTAACACCACCAGAAACATGAACCGCGCCAGAATCACCTCCAATTTGATCACCACAAAAACTCGCAGTTATCCCTTACCACCATCAAGATCACCTAACAAAATATTAACGATAACACATCAATACAACACAACAAAAGAAAATCAATTAAAAACAATAGAAAATTACCAGAACAATCTATGGAAACAATAACAGAATCGGAAACCGTAGACAAGCCTAAAGACACAGCCAATCCAAGAGCAACACTTGCACCCAAAAAAAAAAAACAAGAAATCAGAACAATATCAACAAATCAAAATACAAAAGAAAACAAATCAAAACACCAAAGAACATACACACACATACCAGAAGAAACAGGAACACCCGAAACAACAACATTTTGACCATCAGAAAAAACAACTCCGTCGACCCTCTCAGAATACAACTTAACATTATCCTGAAGCACCTTTGGATAGCTCCTCAGATTTCCAAATTCATCATAAGGATTTGCAATGATTGACTGAGCAGTAGCAACCTTGAGAGAATTACTCTTATCATATTTCCTATAACTCGAAACCCGTTTATGACCTATCACAAGTTGTCCAACTTCCTCCGGCACCTGACACAAACTTAACCGAGTGATAGTATATGACCGCACGCTTTTGTTAGTTCTCCTGACTGCATTATCACACTTAACAGTACCCAACATGGATCGGATCAGCTTGCTCAACCCGTTCTGGCTGACACGGTTTGTGTTGAACCAAACCTACAAAATGACTATCAGCATTCCCTACATATTGTAACAAGCTCCCAAATCTAAACAGACATCAGTCGCACACAGTTATGAACAAAGATAATACATGCAAACAACGATCTAAATACACAGAATAACAACAACGAACCTACCTCAGTAGCAAAATTATCTATAACTTGCAAAAAGAGATACTTCGAATTAGGGACCCCATCTTGAATAGCAGGCAAATGTCGCACCAACTGCTCGTATGTCAAAATCACGTTCGCCTAATGCACCCGAACAGCTGCACGAAAATCAATCTTCTGATATCGGTTTATAGTAGCAACATAATTCTTGCTAATCCTTTCGTTGTACCTACAAAACAACACACACTAAGTACAAGACAAACACACAATAAACAAGTACAAAAACTAAAACAAAACCAACTACTTACTCCGCATAATCTCCAAGCTCGTCGGTAGCGCGAACGAAGTCTGACCTCAGAACACAGTGAAGTTCTTTACCCCCCCTGATACAAAATCTCGAAAGACAGTAATAGGCAAACCTTCTTTGAACCTCACGCGGATGATAGATGCCGAAATCCATGTCTTCCAAGATTCTCCGTTCCTCCCCCACACCAACAACACACCCGATGTCTTTCTCCTCACTAGCACCTTGTTGAATAGATCGGTTCATTGCCGTTTCAAGAGCAACTTGGCTAGATTTGAAAATCGGATTCTTCCCAATATCGAATGGAACCTCTACCACTCCCGAAGCTGCTACCCTCACTTCCTGCTCCCTCCTCAACATCCTACCGAAACACCAAAACATTCCTACCAACGTAGACGGCGAATACAACCTCCCATCCACCTTAACGACTTGCAAAAGGAAACGAGTAAGCATGCTATTTAGCACCTTGTAATCCAAACACTCCAACCTCACCTTCGTATCAAGCCCATTAACTCTCCGCCACAGATCAAAACGCCTACGAGCCCATTCATCTTTGACAACACTACGGTTAGAACCCAATCCCTGACAACCCTCTCCTCGTTCTCGTCGATAGGCAGAAAAGGCACACTCGAAGAATAAACAGAAACCCGAACATCAACCCCAACAGAAGCTACGCACTTAGAAACCGGACAATCCTCCGCTACCACCACATCGGACAAACCAATAACCCCAATATGAGAAAGGCCCAACGAGAAAGAAGGACCGTCAAGAGCTTCCATGTCCCCGTGCTTCCAACGGAGTGAAGCATCGATATATAAAGACAACGCATCAAAAAAATCACCGCAATAGCTCACAAACACAACCCCCATGCTTCCTACCGCTACGTGTCGCACACTTCGCCTCCCTGCACTAACCATCCACTCCGCATCCACCACGCATCACACACCTCGCCTCCCTGCACGAACCACTCACCTTCCTCCACGTGTCCCGCCATACTCCTCCTCGCATCCGTCGACGTGTCGCAAGATTCGCCTCCTCGCCTCCACGTGTCGCAAGATCCGCCTACTTGCCTCCACATGCACCATACGCCTCCTCACCTCCGCGTGTTGCAAGATCCACCTCCCCGCATCCATCGATGGCTGGGAATTGCCGACGGTCTACGGTTCCAATCGGAAACCAATGCAACCGGCGACCGGCCGTTATCGACGGCGCCGCCGGTTTCCTTCTTATCAAGAGGGCGCCATGCACAGTAGCTCACGTGGAAACAGTGAGGCATGCACAGATCCATTGAACCTAGACCGACTTGGAAGTTGGAACATGTGACACAAGCAACACTAATAAACTGTACTTGAGATGCGACTGCGCTTTGGAGTGCTAGCAACTGTTAGATTAGGGAGCATCTGTTCTAGCGACTGTTAGATTATGCAACAAGCAAACAACTGTTGGATTCTGCGGACTTCTATACGCAACATCAAAACAAGGGAAGGCAATGGAGCGAAGAGACATAGGTTTAGAAGCCGCAAGGGGTGACGGGAAGCCAGCAGAAATTGCGAATAGAGCAGCAGAAGTTTAGAGGGCTAGAAGCCGTAAGGGGTGAGAGGAAGCCAGTGAAACAAAGCGGAAGCAGAAAGTGCGAGATTAACGCACAGGGGACCAGGAAAATGATCGAGGTGACGGCGAGATTGGAAGCCGGAATAGAGGCTACGGAGCAATTGAGTTGGGGAGAGGCAGGATTTCGATTCATTCTCGAAAGGAGCAGGAAACCAACGAAATCGAGAGAGAGGAATCGTGGTTAGCATGTTCGTTGCCCGGTCACCCCGCGTTGTTCAAGCTATGCTGCAAAAAGGCTGCACCGCAGCTGCGCCAGAACCCTCTCTGAATTCTATGATTGTTGAGGCTTGTGAGGAGCTGCCTGCCCTACTCAGGCGGTGCCGCACCCAGGATCAATTCTTCTTCTATCATGAGATGGCGCAGATTTCCGCCAAACGAAATGCTCTCTTTGGACGAACGTAAGCATTGCTTCGGGGAGTTGTAGCATTTTCATGTGCGGCACTGCATGTCTCACAACAAGTACGTGTGCCAGTGACTATCCTTGTACAATGCGGGACGGGTAGCTTTCGAGCAACACATAGGGCCAACACGTTATTGTTTGAACAAAATAAGAGGAGCGTTTTTCCTTTCAAATACCACATATTACGGTTGAGTATAAACTTGGGTACGATGAATGTGTGTGTTGAGGAGGCCCAGCGTTAACTTTGAGTGACTAGATTGGCTTCTGACAGTGACATTACCAGAACTCTGCGTCTAAAGTAGAATGTTTCTTTTTTTGGGGTAGTCGCAAGTGGGCAGATTCACGGTAATCTCAGGCCGCCTCTCGTTTTTGTAACTATGATATGATCAAGGCCATCCACCAGAGGAGAAGGCTGCAAGCAGAGCTGCCTTTTAATAACTGTCAAAAATAAGCTGAGATTTGTCAAAACACTAATATCTGAGTCCACATGCCTCTTGAGGGACGAAAACTTGAATTTTGGCTGGAGACGATTCAACTCATATCCAAGGCCTTCTACAAACCTTCTTGTTACCTCTGTGTGGCCCATGGTGCATGTGTGCTAATTTGGTATCAGTGTTGCCATATGAAGCGTACTTGGACTTGAGGTAGACGTATCCCTCCAAGAATTGCACATCCTTGCAATGCCGTCTGTATTCCTTTCCACACAAGCCTTGGTCTTTATCCATATTTTCATCGCATTTCTGAACAAGGACATTCATAGGGTGAAAATATATCTTGCTTGCTGATTGGTGAATGCCTCATAAAGATCTGTAGAAGGACCTGGCCAGACTGTTGTACATTACTTCAGAAGTATTAGAGTATCGTTGTACTAAAACTCAGCGAGATGCGGCCTCTTATCCCATGTAGACTTGAGTGTCGTGGCAAAAATCACCTATAGAAAGGTTCCCAAAGATGAACTTTGAAATTGCTTACATATGATTGAATGCCACCGGTATTATACAATTATCACGTTTGCATTCACTTCAGATTTATGAGTTTACGAAGATATGTTGTCCTAGACTTCTTTGTTCCTATCCTACATCCAAGTTATTTTCTCGACAAAAAATGTTTTTGTCTGATTGGAAACTATTTTTTGAGCAAGAATACATTGAGACTCACTGTGATACTTTCAATTTCCTCAATTGTTTCAAAGCCTTGAGCTTTAATGGTTTTATATTGACAGCATTGACACCCTTGGATTTTATTTTAAAATCAAGCATACATATCAAAACATTCCGTGAACCAGGTATAAAGCAAATAGAGTTTCTTTGTTTGAGTATCAAAATCTGTTAGTTAAGGAAGTTTTACTACAAATCAACCAACACTTGAGCATACTGGCTGATTTTCAGAAAATGCTAATACCAATCAAAGAATGCATCCTAGTTGCTTCACTAGATAGTATGTGTGATGTCCCATACAACCTCAAACCACACATACAGGATGCAACCATAGCATAGGGCATATGTTTGACATGGTTTCTATGTGATAGGTCATTACTGTCACAAAGTCAAGTATTGACAAGACTAGCATGTGAAGAGAGTGGGAGAGAAGTAAAGAGTCTCACTTGCAGCTTTCTCACATACACAATAGGGGAATACACACAAAGGTGGAGGCTGAAAACAGTTTTTCTTTTCTTAGTTGTAAAAGCCAAAAGAACTCTCTCTAAGTACAAAAGGAATAGGTGAACCCTATATGTGGGTCTCAAATCAAACTCAGCTAGCCTAGGTGACATACTAACTGAGCCACTAACTAGAGTACATAAAGATAGCTGTCATCTAGCTATTATTCAACAAAGCATCCATGAGAATCAAATCTGATCTGCAAGCCCTGCTCAACCATTCGACCAACAGAAACCAAGTTCTTGGTGATATTCGGGACATGAAATACATTAGACAGGTATTCCTTTTTCCCATCCTACATAGACAAAGGAAGTTTATCAATTTGCACGATAGGATGTGCAGTATCATCACAAGTCTTTACAAATCCTGGTCTTTCCATTTTCCTTGCATCCTGCATCCATTCTGCATGACCTGTCATGTGGTTTGACGCACCTGAGTCAACATACCACACATCATTGCTTTCTTTTACACTTGTCACAGAATTGGTCATGTGCTGCACCATAAACAAATGCTCATTTCTGTCATCACCCTGTCTACTAGAGGATACATGATTGCCTTACTGCAATTTTTCAGTCATGATGTCATTCTGCTTTTTATAGCAGTCTTTAACCATATGATCCATTTTACCACAGTAGTAGCATTCAACATTGATGTTTGCATTTTGGCCTCTCTACCATCCACCATGACCTCTTTGGCTTCCCCTGCCTTTAAAGTTACCACGTCCTCCTCCATAGGACTGGTTTTCTTGAATTTGCTGCATATTCTGATTTTTGCCACGGCCTCCAGATCGGCCTGCTCTACCTCTACCTCTACCTCTACCTCTTCCTCTACCTCTTTCAGCATTTGAGTAGAAGACAGTTTCTTTTGAAGTTCCTCCTGAAGAAGATGCACCACCATTTCTCTGCTCTTCAGAAATTAGAAGAGCAATCAACTCCTCAAAATTAAAAAATTTCTCCCGGACGGTAATGGATGTACGGAATTGTGCATAATCCTTTCCTAGCCCATTCAAGATCACAGAAACTAAATCATCATCTTCCACTGGTGACCCGATAGAAGCAAGTGTATTTGTAATCTTCTTTACCTTCATGTGGTAGTCATTGATGCTCATATTTTCTCTCTGCACATTATGCAACTCTTGCTTGAGCTGCATTTTCTTGGCTTGCGTATTTGTGCTATACATTTTTGTCAAAGTATCCCACGCCTCCTTCGGCATGCTTGCATCCTGAATATGCACAATCATAGAATTTGAAATACTGATAGACAGCCAGTATATAACTTTTCTGGCTCTCTCTTGCCAGCCTTTAAATGCCTGCAACTCCTGTTGATTGGGAACATTAGGAATAACTGGTTCTTGTTCAGCTCCAGTAATGAACTCCCAATAGCCTTTTCGCTTAAGGAAATTCGTCATTCTAAACTTCCATGCTTGGAAGTTGTTCTTGTCAAGCTTTTCAGTGACTATCTGTGAAAGGGCATCAGACGCCATTATAGAACACTGCAAAAATATTCTGTCACTGCAAAAAACACAACTTCTGTCTCACAAGGGCAAATCTGTAAAATTGACGAAAGTGGTATTTGACCACACAGTCACTTCCTAGTGACGATTTTGCATCAACAGGCAATAAGAATGATTCTGTCACTCCCAATATTTATGCGCACAGGCATACGATGTAATTTCTACGGCAACTTTTCACCGACCTGCGGAACAGTGGTCGCCCAACAAAAACATGGCACTTTTCTGAGTGCCTGCGGAAAACTTCCACCACCAAAACGGGCCCCGAAATGGCCTCGAATCAAAAAAATAATGTCACCTAGGGCTTTGCCTTCTCTTGCAGTATATACTGTCCTCTCGCCATGCTGCGAAGGGCGTCCCAATCTGAGACAGTGCACTCTTGCACTTTCCGGCTGTGCTACCTGTAGAGATTTGCTCCCAAACTCGAAAAAGAAAAGCCACACTGATCCTCTTACTAAGACACCGCGAACTTAGTTTGCTTTCTTGAGCTCCTTACTACGAATCGAGCTCTGATACCATGTGAAGAGAGTGGGAGAGAAGTAAGGAGTCTCACTTGCAGCTTTCTCACACACATAATGGGGGAATACATACAAAGGTGGAGGCTGAAAACAGTTTTCCTCTTCTTAGTTGTGAAAGCCAAAAGAACTCTCTCTAAGTACAAAAGGAATAGGTGAACCCTATATGTGGATCTCAAACCAAACTCAGCTAACCTAGGTGGCATACTAACTGAGCCACTAACTAGAGTACATAAAGATAGCTGTCATCCAGCTATTATTCATGGGCGGTGTACCAACCGCATCTGCAACTAACAAGTCGGTGACATAAATGCACAACGGTCACCCTGGCATATCAGGAGTGGAGCTTGATATCTCAACATAGCACTCATGAATTCTAGACATTGGATCATGTCAAATATGACATCTTCCTATACTTTTCAGGCTAACCATACCTTTTGATGGAGCAGTTTTTGTGTTAGGCTAATAGCTTTTGCCAATCGGCACCCCAAGAGACTCCGCGGGTCTTTAGAAACCCAGTATAGCTGCTTATGCTTGGGCACTGATGATGACATAAGTGTTGCTTTGCTTGCTAAGTATGTCTTCCTTTTGTTTTTGTTTACCTCTTTTTTCTTCTCTTTCATTTTCTCTTTTATTTTCTTTGTAGATTTTTAATCTTTAGAACAACAAGAATTCTAAATTCATACGATTGGACTTATTCTAGTCTTACAAAGGTATATAATATCTTTTGCCAATCAGCACCCCATAAACAGCTGTCATAGAGCAGTACCTCAGGAAAGTAAAATCAAAAGAAAATAGTACCCCTTTTGAAATTCCTCTTTCATTGTAAAAACATTATAAGGAATCGTTAATCATAGGGAGGCTGATTCTTCTTTTTCAGGATTTTTAGGTTGAATACAGCATCATCAATAATGTATCTGACACACAGAGGAACTAATGGTGCTTGAAACTTAGTATCAACTGATTACTTAGTTTAAGAAAAGCGGCTGTATTTATTCTGTTCTAATAAAGTACTATTTTAACAAAATTCATGAATATTGCCATGACAAGAGTTGAGGGCTGACTGAAGAAGTAACCCTATGCAGGGGATAAAACTCAACCTCTCTCTTGGTGGTGAGCAACACACGCGCGTGCACGCACACACATTATGAATAGAAGATAGAGAAGAAACACTGCCGTCGAGCGCCATGTATCCCAATCTCCAGCCCAATACCCACTGAGCTCGCATGCCATAGAGCTCTGCCCAGTGCAGCATGTGAAATGCATGACTACGGGTACCCTACAGATACTTAGAAACCTGAATCTTGCCTTCATGTGATTATCCCTTGGCTTAGATGGGAATTGATAGAGTCACCCCAGGGCCCACAGCAAAAGCTATATCTGGTTGAGTATTGGCTAGATATAATAAGCTTACAACGAACCTTTGATACAATGCTGCATCAACCAACTAAGACGTGTCGTCCTTGCTCAGCTTTGTCCTGACCTCCATTGGGGCTGGTGCTTCCTTACATTCCTGCGTCTCTAATCTCTTCAACACCTCTTGACAATGAAGATGCTATCGCTTTTCTGCTCGACTTCTATTCCAAGAAAGTAGTGAAGAAGTCCTAATTAGTCTTCTCGATCCTCCTGGTTTGCATGAGATGGACTACAAGATAAGCCTATCTCAAAGAGGTAGTCATCTATCCTTTGGTACCACGCTCTCAAGCCCTGTTTCAGCCTGTAAAGTGCCTGGCAAAGCCTGCATACCTTCTTTTCTTATCTTGGATGCCAGAAGCCACTTTGGCTGTTCAACATAAACATCCTCTTAAGGCTCCCTGTTTTGGAGGACTACCATCTGAAAGATTGGCCAGTGACAATGGGCAGCCAAAGCTATGACCGTGCGTCGAAGTCATCATCCTTGCTGTGGGAGCAAATGTCTTTCCATAATTGACTCCCTCAGCCTATGCATAGCCTTTGACACAAGTCTTTGCTTGTACTTATCCAAGGACCCATCGGATTTATACTTGGCATGATAAACCCACTTGGTCCCAATGATCTTCCTCTTTTAAGGTCTTACAACCAGGTCCCATGTATAGTTCTTCAAAATAGCCTCCATTTTTGTTTCGATGGCAGCCCACCACTTTGGCCTTTTACTTCCTTAGGTCTCTTGGCTCCTCGATCTTTTGAATCTGAACCATCGAAGCTTTTCTTCGAGATTTCCTTACGTCTAAACTGCTCTCTGGAATGTCCGTGACTCCTAACTTCTCTAGGATCTTCAAGTACCATCTTGGTAAATTCCTTTCCTTTGTCAAGGTCTTGTTGGCTTGGATGCCTCTAACTTTGACTCTAAATCTTGAGTCTTTGTGAAGCCGGCCCAAAAGGGGTTCTAGGATCTCCTTTATCACCATGCTAACCTGCAAGCTCAACAATCGCCAGTATACAAACAGGACACATATGGTGTAGGCTAGAGCGTCACCACCCAACCATAGACCCCTCAGGAATACCCCCGAGCTAGAGGTCAAGCAATCTCCAACCATAGTCCATCCCAAATAAGACCGGGTCCCATACCATGCAGCCCCATTTGTGCACAGATGATGTTAGTGAGACACAGGCCTGGTAGGGCTCTGCAAGCTAGCTGGCTATTCTTGGAAGGCCCCACCGCCAAGAATGCCCAAGTGAGTTATGGCTCCCACATATATAGATGTATTGTTGAATCATGAACTGAACAATGAAGCAAATGATGAATCACTGTCACGATCTGTGACGTATTCCTTTCTCTATATCTAGGCTTATGGATGGTTTGATGAATGGACACTTGTGGAAGGGTATGCCCTTTCGATGGGACACTTCCTATGAGGCACAACCCTTCACAAGAGACATTCTATGGAAGAGACACTTCTATTGTAACGTACCCTCTTATCAAGGGTCACACCCTTCACAAGGGGTACACACCTCTTCATGCACATACACTTTGGAGTACACACCTTTTCATGTGTGACTCTTCACTCTCTATATAAGAGAGGCCCAATTGTATGGATGACACATTGTGGAGCATCAGGTTGCTATGCCTTTTCATGGACGTGAGGATGCTAGTGGTAATGCTCCTGTGGACGAAGAGGAAATTTATTGGGATGCCCAGCCAACACTCTGTGTATTGGGTGCAGGAAGCAATGGAACGGGAGTGGAGTGTGGGAAGCAAACAACAAGCTGGAGCAAAACGTAGTACTGCTCAAATGGATAAGAGGAAAAATATAAAGGGTGGCCTATATGGCCCCCAAGTCAACCATATGGTTGACCAGAGAAGTCAACTCATGGAGTTGACCTGACCTACAAGGCTCATACCAAGGCTAAGTGCTAACAAACCCCCCTCCATGGTATGGCTGAAGTATCCTAGAAATATCTCAGGAATTCCAAGAGACTACATCATGGTGCTTCTTGCTGAACCAAGAGATGCATGAAGCTCCAAGCATAAAACAGTTGCCCCTATGTGACATCCTAGTGTCGTAGCATCCTGCCCAGTCGTCGTTCGTGAATGCACGCAAAACAAGTGGGGCCTCTGAACCATAGAGTAAACCCAAATGCTGCGTGGCCTTCAAGTATCGAAAGACCCGCTTCACTACTTGCCAATGCTGCGTACTAGGCTTGTGCATGTACCTGTTGAGCTGGGAAATGGCATATTGAAGATCAGGCCGGGTATGACAAAGGTATATGAGGCAACCAATAGCCTGCTGATAAAGCGATGCATCAAATGGCGGACTTCCATCCTCGGAGGAGAAACGAAATCCAGGCTCCAATGGAGTAGAAACTGGTTTGCAATCCTCGAGCTGGAAGCGATCAAGGAGCTGTCCAATATACTTGGACTGACTCATCATTATACCCCCCTCAACATATGCAAACTGTATTCTTAAATAATAGTGCAACCGGCCCTTATCTGTCGTGGCAAAAGACTGCTGTAAATCAGCCTTGAAATCTGCAATTTGTTCCATATCTGGCCCAGTGATAAGCATGTCATCCACGTATAAAATCAGAATAAAAAATTTTGATGCACTCTTTCGGACATAAAGAGTGTCTTTGGTTGGGCTGTTCTCAAAGCCACGGGCTGTCAAAAATACATGTATCTTCGCATACCATGCCCAAGGTGCTTGCTTCAAGCCATAGAGGGCTTTTCTGAGCTGGCAAACCATTTCAAAACCTAATTGTTCAGAACTAGGTGGCTGAGTGACATAGACCTCTTCCTAAAGATCACCATGAAGGAAGGCAGTCTTGATGTCCAGCTGATGAACCCCCCAATGCCGATGAGATGCCATAGCAATAACACACTTGATAGTAGTAATGTGTGGGGTGGGAGCAAAGGTCTCCTCAAAGTCAATGCCGTGCTGCTGTGCATATCCGTTTGCAACCAAGCGGCCTTTGAGGCAGTCAACATTGCCATCAGCTTTCCTTTTCACCCTGTAGACCCACTTTGTGCCTATGGCACGCTTCTCTGCTGGCAAGTCACACAACTCCCAAGTTTTGTTTGCATGAATGGATTCAAGCTCAGCCTTCATGGCATCCATCCATTCCTTGCTGTCAAAGGCATCCTCATGACATGAAGGTTCCTCATTGCAAGCAGTAGCAACCAAAGGTACAGCCAAATAGTTGCCATGCATCTATTTATGCGCACCTCTAGTGTGGGCTGGCAAAGGCTCAGCTTGTTTGCAGCTTGTTTGCTGTCCCTCAGTGTGTCCAAGAGCCATCTCAGGACTGATTTTCGCTATTTAATTACAGCACTCTCCTGTGCAACTGCCTGCTCAATAGCATGATCATCAACTAAAGGCATATCAGGCTGAGCAGGAGCTATTGGAGGAGGATGTACACTAGTAGAAGTGTATGGCACAACACTCTGCACTGGCTGCTCTGGATCTGTGGGCGACTGAAAGAGAGGCAACAATGTATCAAAGAAATCTGAGGAATCAACAATAGGCGGTTTTTTGCATTCCAGGCAAGGTAAAGGCACATTTTCAGCGAATACAACATCCCTACCGACAATGACCTTGCCCGTGCTGGGCTGATACAACCTGTATCCCTCACTCTCTACGCTATAACCCATGAATATGCATTTTACAGCTTGTGCCTCAGCTGAGATGGCACATGAGCCAATGACCCGAACACCCGCATATTAGAAATTTCAGGTTTGTGACCGTGCCAGGCCTCGTAAGGTATGATAGTCTTCAATGCCTTTGTGGGTGCCTAATTGAGCACATAGTTGGAGCACATGACAACATCCAATCAAAACTTGTTTGGCAAAGACTTCCCTTTGAGCATGCACCTGCCCATTCCATTTCTGACCGATTTTTCCTCTTTGCCAGCCCGTTCTGCTGTGGAGTATAAGGCATTGTAAATTGATGAATAATACCCCAAGCTGCCAAAAAATCAGAGAATTCATGGGACATGTACTCTCCCCCCCTGTCAGTGCGTAGATTAAGGAGCTTGTGCCCTAATTCATTTTCAGCCATGGCAAGCAAATGTCTGAAGCATGGGAACACATCAGATTTGGCCTTCATTCCATATATCCAAGCAAATCTGGTGTAGTCATCCACGACGGTAGAAAAGTAAAGGTAGCCCCCAAGAGATGCTGTCCGCATCGGCCTGTACACATCACTATGCACAAGGTGAAGCTTCCTGGATGCACCAACTGTCCCATCTTTTGGAAATGAGAAACGGTGCATTTTACCCAACAAGCATGCCTCACAAACATGTTTAGCTGGTGCATGCATGGGTGGGAGAGCAACCACCATGTCCTATGAATGCATTTTAACCAAGCTTTTGTAGTTGAGGTGACCCAACCTCGCATGCCATAAGTGGGATTCTGAAATTACAGAATTTCAAAGAAAGGAACCTTCTATTAATGCTTGAAAGATTTCTTACAAGACAGCAGCCCCGAAGGTGTTGAGTATGGAAAAAAACTGGAAAAAGCTGAAAGAAAGAATCGTCCTATTCCAGAGAAACCTAGCTCACTGCCTAGGGGATCCCTGGTACTAGGGCTAACAGCCAAGTGGGGGGAGTACAACCATCGAATCCCTCGCGGGGTGAAGATGTAGAAAACTCCTGCAGGCCAAGCCTTGCAGAAATGAGCACGCCTCTCGATAGTCGCCCTAGAGACTGGAGTCCCACGCTCCCAGGTGGATCGTAGTGTGTAAATGATATCTCTCTAGATGGCAACTAGGGTAGCCGAGGGTGGAACTGGGTGCTCGCCCATCACAAGACTGCAACGAGCCACCCAAATGTTCCGCGTGGTGATGCTGGCTACCACCTCCCAAACGCTGTCCTCCCTAGGAGGAACTAGGTTGTCAAGAGGGACTGCCTCATGGAGTGCTATGCTCTGGATGCTCTGACCTTGTATGCGGTAGGCTGGGGAGATCTCATCAATATGAAACGCATGTCCTCCCTCTGTCAACCCGGCCACCATCCCCTAGGTGTAGTCTCTTTGAAGACTCTGCATATGCGTCATGATCCTGAGAGCTCCCATCCAAATCGTCGCTGCGCTACGGCAGCTCCACAAGCAGTGCGGGATAGTCTCCAGGAGACCATTGGAGCAGCAATGGCACTGCCCCTCCACTCGCATCTGCTCCAACCACGGTCCGATGGGCAAGCCTCCGTGGGCGGCCAGCCAGAAGAAGTAGGATATCTTCCTCGGCCACAAACTGGACCATAACCACATCCAAAACCTGGAGCGAACATCTCGGGGCACTCTCTGGGTCACCCAATGCCTCTCCCTCGAGGGGGTCCACCTCGACGTGTCCATCTGAAGCCTCCTGCCAATCCGTGTGGTGTAGGAAAAGAAGGGCACCTCCTCCACCTGCTCGGCTAGGCCACCCTTGGAAGGCCAGAACCACTCTCCCTCAAGGGTCTACCCTCCCACAGCCAAAGGCGCCATCTCGGGGCATCCTGCTTTGAGATACTGGGAGGGTCAATGTGCCACTCCTTCCCCAAACGTCCCACTACTCTGATCATCTGCAAGTGAATCCCATCAAGACTCCCATCCATCTCAGGGTCTCTCTGAGTGAGTGGCTGAAGTAGGCCTCCAAGTCCTACACGGAAGAAGCCGGGGTCGTGCTGCCTCACTGCATCAACATCCTCAAGGGGACACCAGTACGAGAGAACTGCCCCAACCATCTAATGTCTCTCCATGCGCGAAGTCCCTCCCACCAAGATTCAGGAATGGCTAAGTCAATCTTGCTCATCCGTTGCCCTGTCCCTCGCAAATGTGCTAGGGCGTCGAGCCTCGCCTTTGCCTCCATGGATAATTAGCTCCATCGGCCAAAAGACCCGGCCAAGAGCTTGGAATTATAGCTTCCGAGAGCAGAAAATTTGAGGCCAAGGAATTCAACTATCATGTTTATGATTAGGAAATGTTGACTATCCTACTTGCTTTCGAGAAATGGCACCACTACATGTACGGTGGCAAGATTAAGGTTAAGACGGATCATAGGACACTCAAGTACTATCTTACGCAGCACAATTTGTCCATGAAGCAGAAGAGGTTGTTGGTTGCAATTTAGTCCTACGATTTCAACATTGAGTACAGGAAGGAGAAAGAAAATGTGGTTGTCGATGCCTTGTCTAGAATGTGGGCTTGCAGTTTGTCGGACATTCCACCATCTATCAAGAGTGAATTCATGGGATTCAGGAAGAATATATGCAGAATTTCAAGGCAGCTCCCATATTTTTGGAGTGAAAGGAGCCTTCAAGCCAAGGGCATGCTGAATTTGAAGCTGTATAATGGGCTGTTGTATTTCAAGAACTATTTTGGAGATACCAGATATGTGTGTGTGTGTGTGTGTGTGCGCGCGCGCACGCGAGGATGGGGGGGGCACTGTTGCATATAAATTTCAAACTAATTTTAGTGTGGAATTCACTGTATCATAATTAGTACATGCTCGTGTGAAGCATGAAATGTTTTTGGTTGATCATCATGGACAAAGTGATAAAGCCACAGTTTCATTTTGTATTTCAATGGTGTTTAAGGTGATGTATACATACACCACCTCTCCAAAAGAGTACTAGTTGAAATTGCCTTATGAAGGTGGGTGTTTATCTTGTGCCCAATTCAAAGTATAGGCTACTGGTTTTGCACAAAATGCACTCATCTCCTATGGTAGGACATGCGGGTATGACTAAGACATATGAAAAGATCAAACATAGCTTCATCTGGAATGGCATGTGGCGGGATGTGGTTAAATATGTCACTGAATACTTGCCTTGCGAATAGAATAAGGTGGACAGCCAGCTACAGCCATTACCTATTCCAGAAGGCAAATGGACTCACATAGCTATGGATTTCACCAGAGGGTTGCCTTCTACAGAGAGGGGATGGGATAGCATTTATGTGGTGGTGGATAGAATGACAAAACAGGCTCACTTCATACCCACTAAGACCTGGTATTCAACATCACAAGTTGCTTGGCAATTTATTGAACATGTTTTTAAGCATCATGGCTTCCCTTAGGAAATTGTCAGTGACAAGGATGCAAAATTTATGGGTCACTTTTGGCAGGAGTTATTCACAACAGTGGGCACTCTCCTCACACCTGAACAAATGGGTGGAGGAATACTTGAGGGACTTTTGTCATGATACACAGAAGTCCTGGGATAAGTGGTTGACTCTTGCTGAATTTTGTTACAACAGTACCAAGCACGTTTCAATGGGCAAAGTGCGTAGATTAAGGAGCTTGTGCCCTAATTCATTTTCAGCCATGGCAGGCCAATGTCTGAAGCATGGGAACACATCAGATTTGGCCTTCATGCCATATATCCAAGCAAATCTGGTGTAGTCATCCACAACGGTAGAAAAGTAAAGGTAGCCCCGAAGAAATGCTGTCCGCATCGGCCTGTACACATCACTATGCACAAGGTGAAGCTTCCTGGATGCACCAACTGTCCCATCTTTTGGAAATGAGAAATGATGCATTTTACCCAACAAGCATGCCTCACAAGTTGGTGCATGCATGGGTGGGAGAGCAACCACCATGTCCTATGAATGCATTTTAACCAAGCTTTTGTAGTTGAGGTGACCCAACCTCGCATGCCATAAGTGGGAATCTGAAATTACAGAATTTCAAAGAAAGGAACCTTCTATTAATGCTTGAAAGATTTCATACAAGATAGCAGCCCCGAAGGTGCTGAGTATGGAAAAAAACTGGAAAAAGCTGAAAGAAAGTACCGGCCTATTCCAAAGAAACCCAGCTCACTGCCTAGGGGATCTCTGGTACTAAAGCTAACAGCCAAGTGGGGGGACTATACAACCATCGAATCCCTCGCGGGGTGAAGAAGGAGAAAACTCCTGCAGGCCAAGCCTTGCAAGAACGAGCACGCCTCTCGATAGTCGCCTTGGAGCCTGGAGTCCCATGCTCCCAGGTGGATCGTAGTGTGTAAATGATATCTCTCTAGATGGCAACTAGTGTAGCCGAGGGTGGAACTGGGTGCTCGCCCATCACAAGACTGCAACGAGCCACCCAAATGTTACACGCCGTGATGTTGGCTACCACCTCCCAAACGTTGTCCTTCCTAGGAGGAGGAGCTAGGCTGTCAAGAGGGACTGCCTCATGGAGTGCTATCCTTTGGATGCTCTGACCTTGTATCCGGTAGGCTAGGGAGATCTCATCAATATGAAACGCATGTCCTCCCTCTGTCAACCAGGCCACCATCCCCCAGGTGTAGTCTCTCTGAAGACTCTGCATACGCGTCATGATCCTGAGAGCTCCCATCCAAATCGTCGCTGCGCTACGGCAGCTCCACAGGCAGTGCGGGATAGTCTCCAGGAGACCATTGGAGCAGCAATGGCACTGCCCCTCCACTCGCATCTGCTCCAACCGGTCCGATGGGCAAGCCTCCGTGGGCGGCCAGCCAGAAGTAGGATATCTTCCTTGGTTGCAAACTGGACCATAACCACATCCAAAACTTGGAACGAATATCTCGGGGCACTCTCTAGGTCACCCAATGCCTCTCCCTCGAGAGGGGGTCCACCTCGACGTGTCCATTTGCAGTCTCCTGTCAATCCGTGTGGTGTAGGAAAAGAAGGGCACCTCCTCCACCTGCTCGGCTAGGCCGCCCTTGGAAGGCCAGAACCACTCTCCCTCAAGGGTCTACTCTCCCACAGCCAAAGGTGCCATCTAGGGGCATCCTGCTTTGAGATACTGGGAGGGTCAATGTGCCACTCCTTCCCCAAACGTCCCACTACTCTGATCATCTGCCAGTGAATCCCATCAAGACTCCCATCCATCTCAGGGTCTCTCTCAGTGAGTGGCTGAAGTAGGCCTCCAGGTCCTACATGGAAGAAGTCGGGGTGTGTGCTGCCTCACTGCATCAACATCCTCAAGGGGACACCAGTACGAGAGAAGTGCCCCAACCATCTGTTGTCTCTCCATGCGCAAAGTCCATCCCACCAAGATTCAGGAATGGCTAAGTCAATCTTGCTCATCCGCTGCCCTGTCCCTCGCGGATGTGCTAGAGCGTCAAGCCTCGCCTTTGCCTCCATGGGTAATCTACTCCATCGGCCAAAAGACCCAGCCAAGAGCTTGGAATTATAGCTTCCGAGAGCAAAAAATTTGAGGCCAAGGAATTCAACTATCATGTTTATGATTAGGAAATGTTGACTATCCTACCTGCTTTCGAGAAATGGCACCACTACCTGTACGGTGGCAAGATTAAGGTTAAGACGGATCATAGGACACTCAAGTACTTATGCAACGCAATTTGTCCATGAAGCAGAAGAGGTGGTTGGTTGCAGTTTAGTCCTACGATTCTGACATTGAGTACAGGAAGGAGAAAGAAAATGTGGTTGCCGATGCCTTGTCTAGAATGTGGGCTTGCAGTTTGTTTGACGTTTCCACCATCTATCAAGAGTGGATTCATGGGATTCACGAAGAATATATGCAGAATTTCAATTAAGCTCCCATATTTTTGGAGTTAAGGAGCCTTCAAGCCAAGGGCATGCTGAATTTGAAGCTGCATAATGGGCTGTTGTACTGCAAGGACAGAATTTATCTTGTGCCCAATTCAAAGTATAGGCTACTGGTTTTGCACAAAATGCACTCATCTCCTATGGTAGGACATGCAGGTATCACTTAGACATATGAAAAGGTCAAACATAGCTTCATCTTGAATGGCATGTAGCGGGATGTGGTTAAATATGTCACTGAATGCTTGCCTTGCCAATAGAATAAGGTGGACAGCCAGCTACAACCATTACCTATTCCAGAAGGCAAATGGACTCACATAGCTATGAATTTCATTAGAGGGTTGCCTTCTATAGAGAGGGGATGGGATAGCATTTATGTGGTGGTGGATAGAATGACAAAACACGCTCACTTCATACCCACTAAGACCGGGTATTCAACATCACAAGTTGCTTGGCAATTTATTGAGCATGTTTTTAAGCATCATGGCTTCCCTTAGGAAATTGTCAGTGACAGGGATGCAAAATTTATGGGTCACTTTTGGCAGGAGTTATTCACAACAGTGGGCACTCTCCTCACACCTGAACAAATGGGTGGAGGAATACTTGAGGCACTTTTGTCATGATACATAGAAGTCCTAGGATAAGTGGTTGGCTCTTGCTGAATTTTGTTACAAAAGTACCAAGCACGTTTCAATTGGCATGAGCCCTTCTGAAGCAATGTATGGATGCAAGGTTGTGATGCCGCCTTTTATTTCAGACATGGCTGTGAAAAATCAGAAAGGAAGAAGTGACTTGGAAAGAATGGATGCCCTTCTGCAATTGGCTAAGAAGAATATGCAGGATGCCCAAGCCAAGCAGAAGAAGTATGCAAATGAATGCAGTAGGTATCTGTCTTTTGAAGGAGATTATGTGCATTTACACCTCCATAAGAACCGTTATGCCTTGCTAAAAGGTAACACCAACATGAAGCTTGCTCACAAGTATTACGGTCCCTACACAATCATCCGCAAAGTTGGAGAGGTGGCATATGAGTTGGAGCTACCCAGTACCTCCCAAGATTCATAATGTTTTCCATGTGTCCTTGCTGAAGCCGCATGTAGGACAGCATGTCCAAGTTCTTTTTGAGCTACCACCTATGGATGAGGAGGGTCACACCTTCTATGTCCCTAGCGCATCATGGCTTTCAGAGACCATGTGCACCGAAACAAGGTCTACATAGAGTATCTCATCATGTGGCAGAGACTTCCTGAGGATGAGAACTCATGGCAGCCAGAAAGCATTGTCTAGGGCTACCCCTATCTCCTACCAAGCTGAATTAGTAGTTGTTTGCTGCACTTTTTTGGACAGCCAAGACGTAAAATTTGTAGGCAAAATTTTCTAGAGGCCCTTTAAAGGCCTTTTAGGTGGGAAATGTGGAGGGACTATATAAGTCCCCATCCACCCCTCATTGCACACCTTTTTGATGTGACACCAAATCCTATCTACCCCCTTCCCCTTCCTCCTAGGTGCTGCCTACACTCTCTCCCAATCTTTCTCTATCTCTTTCTTCCCCTCACCCTTCTCTCTCTTCCCCTTTCCTCACTTCTCACTCCTCCTCCCTCTTCCTCTCTCTTCCCGCTGCCAATTCTATGCCCTTTCTCCAATCTTCCCTGCCTCTTTCACTACAGGTTCACATCATAAGTCCTTTGGTTTTTCACTTCAGTGTGCATATGAGTACTCATTTAGCATATAAGAAGTTGCTACATATATTACTTGCTTTTTGTTGAGAATTTAGTGCTCGGTCAAAACATTTCTCATCTTATAATGAACTTTTTAAGCTTCATTTTCTACCACCCTTTTTCTGAGATGTAGTATACTGACTCTTTATTTTATCCTTATAGTGTGAAGGTGCCTTTGCAATATAATTGCGATATGTTTGAGCAATCGTACTATTATTATTGCAATTTCTTAAAGTTGACAAAGATGGTACCGTATTGCTATGTTACACATTGTTAGGTATTGTGATTGCGTCCGTCAATCAAAAGCCATTGGAAGAAAAGTTTGCAAGTAGAGATGTGAAGGTTATTGTGTTTCCCGTGCCTAGATGGCAAACTCACCCTGCAAAAGTTTCTGACAATCCTTGATGCATTTGGGAAGAGGTGCCTTGCTGTTATGTGAAGGCAAGACTTAATAAATCAACATACCAAGCCCATTGATTCTAAAATTTAAACTCATGTCTGGATACTACTTTCCTTTTCTGTAGTTGAAAGTTGTGATAAATATATGGGGAGTCTTTGAAAACGACCAATGCTACAAACATTCTTTCCACCCATAGAACGAGGCAGAATTCTTCATTATGTCAAAATAGGTACATCTGATAAACATCTTTGTTTGTGTAAATTAGGCACTCACTCTGAGAGAGGTAATATTTCCACTCTCAGACACTAATGCTGTCAAATGATCAATCAGGTTTTCAAAAACAGAGTCTCGTTTCAATAAGCTCAGCCGCATGTATCGATCACTTGCTCCGAAGACACTACCATCACGACCTATAATCCCTGCCTGGCTGAATACCTCTGTACAGTCCTCGTCAGTGTCTTGTTCACATCGAATCCATGCGTATGCTGCATTTGGAATAACAAATTAGCTCACGCAGGTAGCACACTATTATCTCTTAAAATTTAATACTTTTTTTTTGTGTTGATTGCTTGGTACATTAAGGCTGTGAGGATTTCTTTTCCTCATCTAATATCATTGAGTCATTTAGATCTGTACCCTTGTAAGTGTTTCAAGTGGGAAATTTGATTGCATTTCCTTTTCAATATATGCAAGATTTGCTGCATGCAGAGCAATACCTGGTGATGGTCCTGTAACTTCATTGAAGAAGTTGCAGTACTCTGGATCCAACTGCTGTAACATGAAGCGTTGTGATTTTTCAAGTGTGTAGCTCAACCTTTCCCACCTGTCTCGAAGCTTTGCATATGCATAATGAAATATGTGCTCCTCACGAGCATGTTGAGCTGGTGCAAGATTCAGTGATGGCTTTGGTTCCCAAAGAAAGTTAGAATAACCTCTATTTACTGCTCGCAACAGCTGTGTGGCCCTGAGTTGTGATTCATGGGATACACCAATAGTATTTGCTGAGAGATACGTAATGAAATTTGTGTATACAGCAGCATCCTTGATTATAGCCCATCTACACCGTTCAAAGGTAAGAAATCAGTTCGGAACCTTTTTCTCCCCAGAATTTTACCAAGGTGCAAAATTTTACCAAGATGCAAAACATGAGTTCCAAGGCTAAGAGTAAGACAGATTACCCAACTCGACTGCCAGCATGACCAGTGATTTTTGTCAAAGTGAATAACATCACATCGTAATCATAGGCAGTAGTTATGGCAGTAAAATGAGGCCAGTAGTAGGCAAAGTCATAAATTGTTGATGCAGCACTGCCATTGACAACAGCTATCCTCAGCGTTCCATCTGGATTATTGGGGGATGTGACAAATTCTATTGATGATTCATTTGATGCGCCATGCTGTTCACTAAATAACTTTGCATCGCCTGCCCACTTATAATGTGCTGTTTCAAACATCTCCGTTTGATCACGATAGGCCTACATAGACATAATTATTTACTTTAGAAAGTTGGCAGGTGAAAGTGAAATCTTCTGTTATGATTCTGCAATGGCTTAATGACAGCTTCAATTTTCAACATGGAACATGCATGCAGGAGTCCTTGTAATGAGCCAGAATTGAGCACCTACTCCATAGTACGGAGTCAGAGATATGACACTCGCAGGATTTCCACTGGATGGAGAGAGACTTGCAACAGCAGCATTCAGAAGTTGCATGGAGCCTGTCCCTAATACAATGTATTTGCCTGTTGTGACTGCATTGCCAACAAGGGCATGCAAGTTCCTGATCTCTCTTTCCAGTGCTGGTGTGAGTGGAAGATATGAAGAACCTTCTATTAAAACATAGCTCATCCGGTACCATCCTGGAATCAATATTGCACTTGCCTCTGAGTTCTGCTTCCAGTAAGGAGCAAAAAGCAATGGATCTCCACTGCATTCACGTCAAAGCCCAATAGTATCAGTTGAATAGTCGTAGTCACATCTTTAGGACATTTTCGTCATGATCCTTTGCAATTTAACAGATGAATTACAGTGCAAGAAAGTCAGCACGAGCACATCCCAACAACTGTGTATTTCAATGCTGTCCATGCACTTTAGGTGGAAAGTAGCATTAGTACTGCATTGAAACAGCAGTGACAAAATGTCACATCTAATCATGCGGGAGATGGAAAATAAGAGTTGAAGATTCCAACAGAGAACATGCCAGAAAATCCCATGCTGATATTCACCTGAGAACATAAAAATAGAATAGATAAATAAGCTCTAGATAATTGTGAATCATATGGGGCATGTGAATCAGCAAAGCCTTGATGTCAAGAGAGGGAATCGCTTAGAAACGAGACACCAGCAAAAAGCCTTTCAATTAGATTTTTTCACTCACTTCAGGAGACCCAAGTGCAATGGCAAAGTCGTTCCTTGATGTGGGAAGTAACCAGCTACTAGGATGTTGCCATTTTTTAATCAAGAGTTTTGGTGGTCCAGAGCATGCCATTTACATTGGGCAGATTCCTGTTGATTAAAATGTCTAGGAGGATGCAAACAGATGACCTTGGAGGACTGGATATTGTCTTTATTCATTCCTTAGAATGGGGCACAGTATTCAGGAGGAATTTTTACTAGCAGTCAGTGGACATGATGATTGCCATCATGGTGAGTTCAATAAACCACTTGGACATCATTCTTTTTGGTGGACCACTTGGAAGTGCCTTGATTGCTCTTATGTTGGAGATTGGGCACTACAGCAAGGTGGTGACATTTGATTCATGCTGGCACAGAAAGATCGTCATACTACCCTAGCATTTTGCAACTTGATACAAAGTACATTGGCAAAAAGTACCATGATCCTGTACAGTGACTAAGGAGACATCCACAATTAAAGGGTCTTTTGACAACTAATTGTTGCCAAATGCTTCCCCTCACTTAAGAACAGAACATCAGAGTATAAGTTTCACATGCAGTGCTCCTTCTGGTCCTAGTGTGGGGACAGCATGAGCCAGACTCCTCTACATGAGCCACCACGGAGTTGATAAGGCATCATATGTGCCCTTTGTGATGATCAAGGCAAGTTGTAGCAATTGCCAATCCAGGTCAGAGACGTGGGTTTACACTGTTACAGGACATCTACACGGCCAGTCCTCTTCCAAGACGAGAGACAAATCAAGTCTGGTAGCACATAACACAACTCCTCACAGATGTTAGTTATACCCATATACAGAAACTTTATAAAGTCAGAGTTCATGAAGTCCTTTGAGCCTTTCCCTCACCTAAGTTTCTTGGAGAGGATGGCCTCTCAACGGCGTGTGAGGATGACATACGAGACATGCCACATGCCATCAAGGGAGCCTTCACCTTATTTATCTTATGTAAAGGGGGTGATAGCAATCTCTTTCAATAGTGGAGGCTGATCACACACTTGAGGTTAATTTATGAGATGATGTGCAAAGCCATTCAACTTTACCAATGACATTTGCTCATTCCAAGCTTCCCATGCTCATGCAACATTGGCAGTATTGGGATCGAGAGAGAAGGAAAGTTCACTCTCCTACCAACTAGGTCTGCCCTTTGGTTCCTTGTCTCTTTTCCTTTATCGCAAAGGCCACGTTGACATTGCCTTTGACCATACGGCACTAGCCTACATCATATTTGCTTGCCATTGATCAAAGAGCTGCTAGATGAAAAGAATGAAGAGCATTTAATATCAGCCTTCAAAAATTTTGTTTGGCTTTTAGCCCTCCTTTATTGGCATTAGTAGATTTTTACCCTGATATGCAGCATGCTCCTACTAGGGACACTAAGGTTTCTAGAGGATGTACGTGTGTGTCTTTTAGTACCGATCGTCTGTCTTGGAATGAGTCAGCCTTAATTGCCAACTATGTCCTTTTAGTGACCACCTGGCTGGCGGTTCTCATACGGCTACACGGCCCATGTTCACCAACTTATTTACAAGTATATTTGGTCAAGATGAGGGCACATGTAACTGTAGAATGTGAATTCCATGAAGTAGTCAGTACTTGAGGGTGGCTGCTTTAAAGCTTCACCTAGCATGCAGCACACCATTCCTTCACTGAAGAGGCTGTTGGAGCTTAGGTTTTTAATGAATTCTCACTAACATTTGGCCATGACAGCTAGTATCTCCATTCATTGGTAGCTTGCTTCAAGCAGGGACTGAGTTTGAGCCAGTCACATTCAACCAGTAACACTCGATGAGATTGAGTATGAGCGGGTCTTTTTCATCAGTTGATGTTAGATGACCTTGATATAGAGTGTTTGTATCACATCATATGGCTTGCTTTACTAAAACATCCTTATTAATTGGGATGACATCTTCGAAAATACTGAGAGCATGGATGCTAAATGAGGAAGTTACTCGTGTGACTGAGTTTGAGCCCAGAGCAGCCCCATGTTGAAGCAGATGCTCTTTATAATTGCAGCCATGTATACAAGATGGACAGTTTCCACTTGCTTTATAGAATGCACGTGTTAAGCAACCCATTGTTGGAACCACTGAGGTGGTATCATAAAGGAAGTACATGCAGCAGCCCCAAGACTTGTTTTTTCCAGTCAAGGTCAAGCTTAATGGGCTGAAGCAAGCACCTTGTGCATAATATTAGAAGGCATATCAATTTTTGTTGTCCCTGGGCTTTGTGAAGACTTTCACTAAGCCACTGTGACATTCATGGTTGCATTGCCATTGCACAGGACCATCTTCCATGCTTGTGTGAAAGACATTGAGTATTATCATCATGACTTTTGAGGTTATATCAAGGATGGTTTCATTGACCACATTCATTTTTTGATAATGTGGTGAATTCCTTCAGCAAAGGCCTTTGCAAGGACATATTTCTCCATATCAAAGCTATGAGTCTGCTCACAACAATTTTAAGGGAGGTAATACAATGATATTTGTGATAGCGTTCTAGTTTCTTCAATAGATTGCTATATATCCCCATCAATGAGACTATGCTATGTCTTTTCCACTTTGTTGTCACAATTGTACTTCATTTACATCTTCCAATGTATACTTCTATCATAAGGAGCTTTGCTTCAAACAAGCATGTTTGTATTATTTGCAATTGTTTGTGTGAAATTGTAACCATAACAAGCCTCAATTAAGTGAAGTATTTGAAGCTATACCAAAGGGAAATTCATCCATGTTTCATTTTATTGGGCTAAAGGATTGCTCCATAAGGAAAGAAAACCTTGGGCACACAAAAACCAACCCATTTTCAAAGCAAACCTATTTTTCAGGTAAGCATATTGTTGAAGATTAATGCTCCACCATCAAGTCCAGATCCCACGACACTTTGTCTAATTGACTGATAAGTTGATTTTATTGATTAAAAAAGACCCAACTGTATTTGATTGTCAAGTTTTGGGTGGCTTGACCTTATCCTTGGAGGAAGTCAACTTATAGGTGGCCTACATGTCACCAAGTAGAAACTCTTGGTCTATAAAAGGAGGTTTTGCCTCTCTCCACTTTAAATTCTACTAAAAGCCTCCATCTTTGGTCTTGTTTCTAATATACAAAGTTGCCACATGCTTCTCCTTGCAATGCCATTGCTTGCTCCATTGCTTATTGCTGCAATGTCCAATGCCTTGATACTCTTGCTCCAAGATGTTATTGTTATTGTGGCTTTGCAATGTTTATTACAAACCATGTTCTAGGTAATGCCTCTCATTCTATGCTTAATATTGGGACGTTGCTTTTAGCACTGCTCAAGGCACATCATTTATAAGCGCCTTCAATATGCAAGTATAATACTTTGAAAGGGCTAAGGTTACAATATAAAAAATCCATGGAGAATCAATCACAACATAACTACTTTTAAGATAGTTACCAAGCAACTAATCGTATAGACAATTTATATATATTGATCACCAACAAGGGACTAATAAGATAACCGGATATGAGACAATCCAATTTAAAATATTGCGCACATGAAGCTTAGGAAAAGATTACAATGAACCAATGTATCAATTAGAGATTACAAGATAGTGCTATGACAATTATGCTAGATACACTTAAGGGCATTCAAGTAATTTCAAGACTTTTAAGTAAGGCTCTAACTTAAGACATAGCTTCACTTCCTTGTAGTCTCGATTCTAGAATGAGAATATAGTCATAAAGTTATCCATTGTGTGTAACTTGAAACGTTCTACATTTGAAATCTTAAGTTAGTCTTGGGTTAAAGTTAAAGATAGAAATAATAAAGTGCCATGCCAACTCTTGAATCCTTTTAGGATTCAATTTAGGATACGTCTGCAAACATGTTTCAATCTTGGAATAATGTCTAGAAGGGGCACTTATTATGTATTTGGGACTTTCACCTCCTGTGTACGGATGCGTTGTTTACTATTCTTTCTCTAACCTTATATTTCTCTATTATTATACCCATCTCATTAGGTGCTCTTTTCAAACCATGTGGAATATTGAAGTGTTTATAAGTATTGGTAGGCAGCTAACACATGGCTTGTGACTTTGCAAGAATCACTAGTCTCTTTGCTTTAGGGCTTGAATTAGTGTTCACTGTCTTCGTTTTTAGTTGCTTCTTTGACAGTAGATGTGTTTTGATCTCCACCGGCTCCCTTGGTAAGTAGATCTCTATCTCAATTCAACAGGCATTGAATCTCACCCCTCGGGTGGTCAATGAAGATCATGATCTCATCAATGTAGAGCCCAAAGCGTGTTGATGAGAGGTAGGGCATCCTTGCTTCACTCCAATCGTACTCTCAACACTCTGACGGGCCCTTTGGGGCATGTACGCTCCCTCTAATGACTCATATAGACTCACCACCCTCCAGATCACGACTCTGGGATTTGCATCTCTTGATGAATCCTATATCATCCAAGATCGTGGAACTATGTTAAAAAGCCTTTCGAATGTCTACAAAGCAAGCAGACTTTTTAAGATCTAGATCTCGCCTCCTCAATGATGGCTTGTAGCATGAAGATCTGGTCTAGAGTAGAGAGTGCATGTCTTAGAATCTAGCCTATTCCTCTGTGAAATGATCTCTCTATCTAGTAAAGACTCGTAAATCTTAGCCAATGTGCGGCCAATCATAAGAGTGATGTAGTTCCCAGCATCCATGGGATCCCTTGCTTTGTGCAGTAGTTCCTAGCATCCATGGACTTTGTGTATCGATACTATGGCGGTGGTCCTCTAAGCAGGGGGAAGCCATGGAATACAACATGGTTGAACATCTATGCTAGGATTGGTCCAAGACAGTTCATGTGTGAAGTGCTTCGTTCGTAGCCCCTCGTAGTCTTGGGATCTAGTCTTGGGATCTTTTGTTAAGGAGTCAATGTAATGCAGATCGCATATTCCATGTGGCAAACAAGATAGATGTGGTGGACTTGGACAAGGATACATCGAGTGGTGCATGGTCTAGGGCATCATAGAGCGATGTGGTATATGTGTACCAGATAATCAGATTCGTGATGGGGATGGTTGGCTTCCCCTCTGATAGAAGCTCCCCTACAATAGTGGGGTCCCCTCCTCGAAAGAAGCGAATCATCATGCCTAGCCTATGTGAGAGTAAAGTTCACCTCTTACAGTGTGTAAAGCAATGTCATCCATGGTGCCTCGGACGTCATCAAATGCCCCAAATTCGACTCATGTATAAGGTGGGATCTCATCTCTCGGCACTCAACATTGAGCCATGAGTATTTGAGGACATGCTATGGATCGAATCGAGCATGGGAACGATCTAACAACAACATCCTAAACCACTGATACAAGAGTGCATGAGGCATAGGAGAGGTCTACATCCTCTCCAAGGGAGGTCGGTAGCTCACAAGATAGGTGGCTCACATAGATCACATAGAGGACATGGTCAAAATGTATCTGAACATGGGTAAAGATAGAAGGATCGAGGTTTGTGCCTAATGTAGCAGCCTAAATGATGGATGCTAAGTAGGAATGGTCAATGTGTCGGGGTTTTGGGGGGGGGGGGATTTGCAAAATCATGTACCCATGACACAAAGCCTGGGGATCCCATCAAATAGTCCACTATACTGGTCTCCCCAACACTTGGCAAAAAAGTGAGCCCTTTGGATAATGACCTGTTTGAAGGCCGTTGTGTATGATCAAGTCAGGCCTTGTCACCTATGGTGCATCATTTGGGTGCCTCACTATCCTTAGCTTTGTTCTTGTACTTTGAGGGGGTTTGGTCCAAAGTCTAGTGGGCTCATCTTTATGCTTCCTATGTGCGCATTGAAGTCGCCTAGGAGAAGGATCTCCCCATGTCTAGAAAGCTTTATGATATCATCGTGTAACGTCTCATATGGAATGTCGCCCTCCGTGGTTACCTCATGCACATAGCACAATTGTATCTTGGGGAAACGAGCATATTGCAATGAAAATTGGTTGTGTGATCGCATAAGGTGTTTGAACTCATATCCACATGTTTCATGCATGCTCTTACTTCCGCATCAAAGATATGAGTGGTCTCACATGTGATCTAAAGAGAACTCCTATATTCCCAAAGCCTTGTACCCCACTCTCTCTCTTCTCATCTCCTCCTTATGGGCCTACTCCCATGTGTAAGTTGTCACAATGGTAGCCATCTCTCAAGATTATCGTGTCTCTCAATGTAGAAGAAAACATCTCTACCAGTCTAGGTATCTAAGAATCCTCATGGATCGAACCAAAGGGAACCATTATAGCTTGGCACAACCATGCTCAATCTGTTTTGTACCTCCGACTCATAAGCTCGACATTGTCATGTGCTATTTTTTATCCATCTCTTCTCTTTGAGATGGGGGGAGAGAGAGAGAGAGAGAGAGAGAGAGAGAGAGAGAGAGAGAGAAAGAGAGGAAGAAAGAAAGTTGATTAAATCTTTGAAAGACCAAAGGGTCTATGAGACTGAGAGAACCAGATACAATGAGGCAAACCTGAACGGTTGGGCCACTAGTCAGCATCCACACCCAACACAAATATTAATATATGGAAATCCCATGGAAAATTAAGATAAATATACTATGTGATGTCACTATGTGACAGTCCTCTGCATGTTTTCTAAGGGACCAAATCCACTGGATGGTTGCCGATAGTAGGAGAGTCTCAACAATTGACACACGTCAATGGCACTAGGAGATAAATCTCATAATAGGGTGCCGTATGTCGATCAACTGTGTGGTCCTCTATGGCCACCACAAATGGCCCTCTGTTGGACAAGTGGTATTGTCACCCCAATCGGTTGTACTCTCAGAGTAACAAATATGGAGGGAGGGTCTTTGAGTCTCATAGGTGTCTCAATGCATTCGCAGATCAGCCTGTCTCTCTTCGGGTCTCGATTGCGTCATCTCCCTAAGGACTGCTAGTGTTGTCTAGCTAAAAAGAGTCAGTAATCACCCTCTACTTGGACTCCAATTGGGCCTCACGATCTCATCCCTATGTTTTGAATAGCTAATCTCAGATTCATATGGCCTCATGAAGAAAGAACACTACAAGTCTCTGATGCAGATGGACCGAGAGACTGGAGAGAGGTCAAATCCATCCCTAAATAAAGAATTGTGGTAGCCTCGGATCTTATAGTATATAGGACATCTGTCAGGAATTGTAAATGTAGCCCTCGTAGAGGGATGCCCTCAGCCGGTCCTGTCTCAATACATAAATAAGAAGAAGAAACATGATGCTGCCTAATCGAGATCCTTGAAGCGTAAGGGGTGGATTTGGTTGTAGACAGGCAAGTCAATGAAATCCTCCTCTAAGATCTGTAAATAATGCTCTCTGTAGAAATTAAGATTTAGAGTAAACTCACAAGGTGTTGATCAGGTCCTATACGTGTGTAGCTGTATAAGATCCTCCAAAATGACTTGGTTTGCTTCATGGTAAGTCAGTGGATCCAAGGGGCCCTAGAGACTATAATGAAAGGGTGGCAACCGGTCCATGTGAAGCTCAAGACTCGCGCATATTGAAGCACACGAACATCTATCTCTCCCTCAGCTATTAATGTCATAAATGCGGATAGGGCTAACCGTGGTACCCTACGGTGGCCTAGGGTCGTGGAAACAAAATCTCTAATGCAACGAAGGTCTATGATCACTTGGAATGATGCATCTAGCTGAAGAGGAGCAACACCGAACTCTACTTGGATAATTTGATGTGGGATTGAAGGCTTACTGATGATCATCCATGCAAGTAGTAAAACCGGGAGCCTCTCTACTCGAGCCCAATCTACGTTTGATAGATGGTGGCCCCCAACACGGACCACCATACATACCAGTTGGGGGGGACCAAAAAGTCGAGAAGAAGAGGCTTGGTCCTAGGATATCCTAGAAAGAAGAGTGAAAACATTGATACTCAAGCAACATACTCCCTACTCAATTTGGCATGCCTCCCTGAGCTGAAGAAGAGCACTCCCAAATATGTATGAGATGCAGTAATCTCTATTGGCAACCCATCGAAGGTGAATTACTCTCTATTGTGGCTGCTCTAGATGGGTTGAATATTATAACCTAGCTTTACCATGATTGACCTTCAAATCATACCTCTCACAAAATGTTTGAGATACGTCCAAATGTCATCAGAAACCCTCTATAGAAGAGGGAAGTAAGACAACATCGTCTTTGTAGAGGAGAATCCCAATCAAGGAGCCAGCTAGAGATGAGCCCATGCCTTCGATAAAAGATGAGCCCATGCCTCTGATAAAAGTCCAAGATTATTGAGATAAAGACCAGATAGGGTTGCTGACCCTAGGGACAACCCTATATGACTCTAGTCATGATCTTGACGTCCTCAATACATCCACTTGTTGCCGTCAGAACCCTACTTGAAACCCTCTCATAGACTATAACAATTGCGTAGATAATCTTCTAACTATATCCTAGATGTTGTAGGCGTCCAATGAGGTTGGCTTGTGATATTGTATCAAAAGCCTTATGAAAAACTCATAAAGCAACAATAAACCCTCTGTCTCTTAGACCTCATAACACCTCAAATTGTTAGAATGTGGTCCAAGGTCGCGTGATCAATACAAAAGCCTACATGTCTAGTAGTCTAAGTCCCTCGCTAAAGTCTTTGGAAGAACCTCTACCGAAAGACTTTGGAGTTGCCACTAAATAGGATATTTAGTATTTCCTTGTTCTGGCGTCCAACGAGGTTGGATCATGACATTGTATCAAAAGAACCTCTACCGAAAGACTTTGGAGTTGCCGCTAAATAGGATATTTAGTATTTCCTTGTTCTGGCATCCAATGAGGTTGGCTCGTGACATTGTATCTCCTAGATCTTGTAGGCATCCAATAGGTTGGCTCGTGACATTGTATCAAAAGCCTTACGAAAAATCCATAAAGCAACAGGAAACCCTCTGTCTCTGAGACCTCCTCATAACACCTCGAATTGTTAGAATGTGGTCCAGGGTCATGTGATCAATACAAAAGCCTACATGTCCTAGAAGTCTGAGTCCCTTGCTAAAATCTTTGGAAGAACCTCTACCGAAAGACTTTGGAGTTGCCGCTAAATAGGATATTAGTATTTCCTTGTTCTGGCGAATGAATGCATGCTTCTTTCGACATACCAAATGGTGATATTCGCACATGGTCTTTGCCCCGCTCAAAAGACAATGCTTAGTTTTGAATCTGCATTGGTGATGTAATGCCTTACACTCATCATCGTACTAGCTATTGCAAGGGACTAGGCCAATAGGTGGTGGACGAGTGGAATGGTGGTGTATCGAAAGATGTGGAGGGTGGCATCATGAAGGAAACAGGTGATCAGAGCGGCTCGATAATCCATGCATTAGATGTCCTCAAGATTTGTGACCAGAGTAGAAAGGCGACTTGGGAATAAACCATAATCGAAGTGCATGTCATGGTATGTTATGTGTGTGGACGATGTCATGATGTGTGGCGTGTAGTGGGGAACGGAACTAGTGAGGCCGACGGTTATGTATGCAGTGCCCTTCTAGGGATGTGATCTTTCAGCAGCAGAGTGGAAGAGATTTGAGAGGCTACAGATTATCATGGGGTCTAGGATGATTCGCAGCAAGCCTTCAGTCCCTCACCAGATTATACACGCAGAGTTCGCCATGACACCTCTCCAGATTGATGCCATTTTTCAGATGGTGACATTCCTCCACAGAGTCTGGGCCCTGCCCTCCTGGAGACTATCGAAACTGGCACTAGCATCATCCAGACACTTGGCAGAGAGCAGAGTTGATACATCATGGTATGCAGGCATAAAGTCAGAGACTAGGGTGAGTCAAGGAGGACCGTTTGAGAGGCCTTGCGGCTGGGGAGTCACCAGGGGGTGAGTGTGCTGAAGTGGAGCCATCACAGTATGTGGCAGTGCTATCTGCCTGACTCCCACTGCAAGTGAATCTTGTTGATTTGATCCTTGGTGCTTCCATACTTGTGCCTTTTTCCGTGTCCTTGTCTTTATGGTCTTTGGGTTTCCACTTGTCTTTCTCTGTTTCCCGAGCCATGAGGGGGGAGTCCTAGAGTCCTAGTTGGAGAATAAACTGGAGGGATGGAAGTCCCCTTATCCGGACTGCTAGGCTCTCAATGCACCATTGGCAGGAGAATGTGGGAGAATGCAGCTGTGTTGGGCAGAATTACAAGGCAATGGGAAGGCAGAGGCAGAGCTGCAATAGCAGCAATGAGGAGATAGGAGCTGGGGCTGTTTGGAGGGATGGAAATGCAGAAAACAGCAGGATGTAGAATGCACAGAACAGCAGCATCACAGGCAGGTTCTATTTGGAGGTTGGAGCAGCAGAATCAGGCAGTCAGCAGGGCCCACAGCAGTGTGGGATTGAGCAGCAACTTTGAGGGAGCAGCATGTTCAGAGCTGGCATGATGGAGAGGCAGGGAGGTGGCATGATGGAGAGGCGGGGCAAGGTGCAGGGGATGGGCAGATGTGACACAATGGAGCAGCAGATAGCGGCGCCAGGAATGACACTATGGAGAGGCAGAACTGCAGCAGGGAGGGAACTGAGGTGGGGAGGGGAAGGGAACTGAGGTGGAGCAAGGTGGGGGTGCAGGGAGCAGAAGCAGGGAGGGAGAGAGCTAGCAGGGAACAGAGGCAAGGGGAGAAGGTGACACATCAAAACGTATGGTACAATTGGCGGGAGGTGGACTGTAGTCACCTTCAAGTTCCTCCTTTTGAGCCCTAAAGCTAAACAAGCCCCAGCAAATGTAGATCTAACTCCTTGTAGCTTGACTTTTGTAGTCACCTTCAAGCTCTTCCTTTTTAGAACTCTAGCTAACGACCCCCTAGCAACTGTATTTCTAACTTTTTGTAACTTAAGGTTTCCTTTTGTTATGGCTATCATCTTGAACTTTTGTCCTCAAGATTACATAGGGTGGCTGTCCATAAAGAGAGGGCATGGATCAAAATGTGAATTTTCTTTGAGTTGCCACCTCTTGATGAGGAGGGACACATCCTTCATATCCCAAGCAGACCATTGGTTTTGAAGATGGCATTTCTCAAAATGAAATGGAAGGCCCTACTAGAAGATGGAAAACCTTGGCAGCTAGAAAGCATCACATGAAACATCATGGAGCGGCATTGGGTGGCAGCTCCAACCAATGTCACTCCCCTACAACCTTTTAGATAATTGCGTAGGGGCCATAATAGCTGCGGACCTGAACCACTTGCTCGGATCCCATTGCACCTCTCGAAGGGGCCAGCCCTCCCACAACTAGAGGCACCACAGTAATCCGTCCTGCTCTGAAGTGACTGGTGTTGGGGAGCGGTCCACTCCTCTGATCCTCTTCCATTCGAGCATCCATCTCCGAGTCTCTGTCAAACATTGGCTGGAGAAGTCCCCCCCAGCATGGCTCTCTAATGCCTAGGAATGTGGACGTGTTCTTAAGTGTACTTGTGTGCACATGTCACTTGGTGAAATGTTTTTAATTGGATGCATATATTGGCCAGAATGGATGTGCCTAGATTAAATTTGATGAATGCATGTCCTTTGGACAAAGATATCAAAGTATACATTTTAGAAAAAGTGCACCATCTCCTATGCTTTGTTAAGAATGACACTTCCTTAGTTAGCTTGTGGCAAGTTTGAACCATCAACCAATAATTTGTGTTTTCCATGGAAGCCTAGGACCCCTTTGCAAAGAAAGCATGGCGTCCCAAGACGAACTTGATTTGAGAAGAATTTCCAATCGTCCCTAGGTTGAACTTGCTCTCAAGAGAACTTTCTAGTCTTTCTTCGTGTGGGGATCCTAGAACCATGAGCTCAATTTCATGAGAGAGTGTCCTACCATTTGTTTTTCTTCTCAAAGAGGAAAAGAGTGGAGATGAGGAGGACGTAGCTAGAGAGCACACCACAAATGACTAAGGATACAATAGGTTAGTTGTAAAAATTTTATATATACAAATCCTTTAGGGTTAGGGTTAAGGTTTCCAACCCTTTTTCCTTTTTAGCACTCTTACGAGTCAGTTCTTATCCACTTTATAAACATTATGTTGAGATGTATCTTGAACACCTTCCCTCAAGATCAACACCATGAAGCAGGCCTTCCCTTAGGATGATATTTATGGGATTTGAAGAAGCCTTAATGAGAATATCCTGCCTTTGAGTTAAACCTAGAGTTTGTCAATGTTTCTCAAAATTCTCTTTTTCAAGTGGGTTGGTAAAATTATCTGCAGCATTATCTTTGCTTGCACAATGTGGCAGTGTGATATCTTCATTGAGTACTCTGTGCATCTATTATGAGAGCTCTATATTCTGCTTCTATTAAGGACAAAGAAACTATTTGTTGTTTGTCTGACAATTAGGAAGAATGCGTACACTCATGTCGATCTTCTTGTTTCATGATCCTTGGCATAGTAACTATCACAATATCCATGCAAATTTGTATGATTTCCTCTATATGCTAGTCCAACCTGTTTGGTGCATTTGATGGATCTCAACACTTTCTTTGTTGCATTCCAATGTGTTTGTTTTGGATTTTACATACAAATGTATGACCTAGTGATTGTAAGATAGATCAATGAACCAACGAGTTCTTTATAGTGCCTGTGACTATAGGCTTTTCTTCTTTTGTCAATCTCAAATTTTGTTCCATAGGTGTAACTATAATCTTGCATTCTTGCATATGGAATTTCTTTAGTAAAGTATCCACATAATTGTATCGACTCATGAAGGTGCTTTCTAAATCCCTTGAGAATTCTATGCTAAGAAAATAATGCATGAGTTTCAAATCTTTGCTTTCAAATTCCAAAAATAGATCTTGTTTCAACTTGCAATAAAGTTTTTATTACTCCCTGTGACTATCGTATCATCTACATAAAATAGTGCAATGGTGATATCTTTCCCCTAAATTTTATAGTAGAATACATGATCTGCATAAGATTTTGTGTATTCGAGATGAGCAAATATTTATCAACCTTGCTATACCAAACTTCTTGGTGCTTGTTTCAAACCATAGAGACTCTTTTTGAGTGTGCATACTTGATTTGATTGAACGGTTTCAATATATTATTGCATGTAAATCTCTTTATTCAAAATTCCATTTGGAGATGCATTTTTTATGTCTAATTGATGCATGTTCCATTTGCTGATGATTGCCAATGAGCCCTAATATCTAATATCATCCATTTTGGCTATTGGAGCAAAGGTTTCTTCATAGGCTTGTCCATATTTTTGTGCACATCTTTTTGCAACAAGTCTTTCTATATGCCTCTCATGCAACCATGTGGATTAGTATAATAACTTTGTAAATCCGTCTTTCTAATTACTAAAATTTCAATTGTTTTTTGCATTCATTTCTTCATTCATTGCTTTCTTCCATTTTGGTTGTTACTAAACTACATCTTCAAATTAAATTGGCTATTCTATTTGGTCATAAGAGCATAATCTGTGCTTTCAACTTGGATTGCTTTCTCTTTCTGTACATAAGTCAAACTTGCAAATTGTTTCCTTTCCCTAGTTGATGTTCTCAGTTCTTGTTCTTCTTGTTTGTACAATCATTTCTTATGATGTGGATGTTTTCCAATCTGAATTCTTATCAAACACTACATCTCTAGACACTATAGTTTTCAAATGCACATGCAAAGTTCAAAGTGCATGAAAAAGGATGACCCGGTTTTCAAGTGACATGCAAAGTGTGCTTGTGGAAGGGTGTGCCTATTAGACACCTAAGTGATGTGGCCTTGTGATATAGGCTAGTGGAGATTAATGAGCTTGTTACCTTGAGTGTCCCTTAAGGGGCATTACAGCTAGATTAACGAAGTTTCTAGTTCTTGCCCTATCACAAGGTTGGTGTTCTTGGATGGTAATTTAATCTAGCTGTCTTGTGATAGGAGAGAACAAAGGATGACAATGAAGCAACGGTCTCATCAAAGCATGAGGTAATCTATTCATGAATGTGTAAATCATCTGGATGGAGCCTCAGTGTAAAGCCAAACGCCTCACAGAGCCTAGAGCACTAATAAACCAAATGTATGTCCAAGTGAACGAATTCATATGTTACTTAGAATTCGTAGGTAACATCTTTGGCAATCTTGTTGGGAATGGTCTATAGTGGATGTGCCGACAAGTCAAGTAAGACGGGAACAAACAGTCCAAATCAACTTGCAAAATGAGTTTTACGACTAGTGGGATGCAAATTCTTTCTTAGACATGGGCAGGATACATGACCTCATCATTTACAATGGGCAAGGCCAATGGCCCTCCTCGGGTGGATTCACTTGTTTTCCACATTGCGGACGCTCCAACGTAAGTAGCTATCTCATACACATCACTGATTTCTTTGTTTCTCAACCACCTCTTGAAGCTGTTCTTAATTCTCTCTTCTTTACCATAGTGTCAAAAAGCCAGCCCTTCGTTGGTGGATCCTGGAAGTGTACCTGAAAGCACTACCTCTCCAATCGGGCCAAGGCGCCTTGCCCTCGTGTGTGTCGCACTCTGGCTGCATGGGTCATCGTGAAGACTAGCCTTATGAAGATTGGTCCCAGGTAGGTGTATGACTGCACTATGTCTACTCGCTCTTCTTGGTAAGTAAAGCTACGTCGGTGGAGCACTGGTCGTGAGGTGTTGAAGATCATAACCTTTCCCAAGGTTGACTGTCAAGTCTCTACAAGAGAGAGAGAGAGAGAGAGAGAGAGAGAGAGAGAGAGAGAGTTTATTAAAAGTCTTCGAAAGAGCGAAGAGTCGACGAGACTAAAAGAACCTGATACATGAAGGGTGAAGAAAGAAAGTTTATTAAAGTCTTCGAGAGACCGTGAAGGTCTATGAGACTAAAGATAACTTATACAATGAGCATAACGGTGGTGGTCTCAAAACGGGCCAACCAACCGTTTCTACAAAAAAGAGGTTATGAAGGACTATGTGTCTAGTCCTGATACAAAAAATATGTGTCTACCTCCAGATGATACAAAGGAGGGGGGGGCACCAAAAATGGGGCAGAGGGGGGAGATACAGTATACATGTGCAGGTGGTGATCGTCAGAGACCAATCATAGAGGGGTCGTCAAATGGGAAGTTGGAAAAAACCCTGCGATAGATGATTGGCCTCTGACGTCATGCGGCCTAGTCGAGCTTGATCGTCGGGGGCGACGGGTGGCCTTGTGGATGAGGGCAACGGTAACCCCAGTGGGACGGGCCGAGAGCAGAGACGAGATGTCATGGACCTGGATGTGTGAGTCTGTCCGCTAACGCAGTTGTCGTGGCTCTGTCTCTCACTCACGTCCGCGTCGTCGGCTAGACTGAGAAGAGGTATCCTGTGACTGAAAGAAGTCAGTGATAGGCCATTCGGTGTCCTCCCGCTGTGTGTGCTGCTCGTGTCGCCGTGCTCGGAGAGAAGTATCTCGGTGGCAGATCATCTCATGTAAGAAAGCGGCTAGGCACCGCTGATCCGAGAATTGTAGCATGTGTGGGAGGGAGCCGAATCCGTTGCGGAAGAGGCAGTGGTATCGGCTCGAATGGCATAATAGGTAGGACATCTGAAAGCAAAATGCTCCTCCGACTCGATCTCCTGTAAGTCGCAAAGTGGGCAAGAAAAGTTCTCCTCGCAGGCTACTGGTGGCCAACACTGTGGGCGTGCACAGGGTGGTAGCATGCAGGCCATCTGATACAACAGTAATCTATGATGGGGGTATGGCAGACCATGCATTTTGGACCCTACTGCATAGCAGGATAGGCATCTGATTTAACTATTGTGGCCGTCAATACCACAGTCTTGCTCTATATATGACAAAGTTGCTTCTTGATTCCTCCCTCATCCTAAGGCTACGGATGTTCTCCTTCATCTCGTCCACCTTTTTCTCACTCTGTGCAATAGCTGCATAAGAATCCCTCAACGTCTTGGTGATGGAGACATCCAGCTCTTGGGCATTGATACTCCTCTGCTCAGTTGAGGGCGGTTTGCCTTGTGGCTTGCGTGGTAACCATAACATCAACATCATCATCCTCATACTCGAGTCAGTCACCATCAGGGTTCGCTGGCACTGGTCCATGCAAGCGGCCCCACAGAAGTATATGTGTCAAGGGGGTATTGATATGTAGCCAGTGATGGAGCACTGGCAACTATCTATGGGTGCCACCCGTCTCGGTCTCCTGGCAATGACTCTGCTCCTGACCAGGGCTATAGTAACCCCTGTGGGCCGAGCCCGAGGCCTGAACAGGGATGGGATCAGTGTGATCTATATGTCCGTCCGCTGTCGAGTGCGACGTGCCTTAGGCTCTGGGTCTCTGTTGCATCTGCTATCAGTGACTGTAGGGTCTCTGTTGCATCTGCTATCAGTGACTGTAGGGCGCGTGCGGTCTAACTGGAAGAAATCTGTGATCTTGCTTTGAGAGGAAACGGGTCTTGTGTCTAAGGACTGTCTCTGCGTCTTGAGTAAGTGCTCCCTATAGCAGACCGCCTCATGGATCAAGGCCCCTGGTCTGGGTATGAGAGAAGTCTAGATAATGGCCCAAGACCGTCCCTGAAAAGGCAATGGTATCAACTGCGGATCTCGTAGTACACATGGCATCTGAACGCGAAGTGCTCCTTTGACTCCACCTCATGTCGATCACATAACATGCATATGCGTCTCTCTCTAGGTATCCCCTCAGCTCACCCGCTCTCAATACGGAATCCGTGTGATGAAAGTCGAAACTACACGATAAAGATCCTCAGTGAGTGTGGCAGGTGGATGCGAGTGTACTATGGTGGAACAATGAAACCCAACCTCAGAGATGTGCAGACCGTGGTCTCTGTAGAACGTGGTCTCTTCTCGAATGACCTGGTTGACCTCATGGTATCCCAATGGGATAGATGGAGCATCTAAGTTGTACTAAAAGGGAGGCAGCCTGTCTATGTGAAGTGTCAATCTCTCAAACCACCTACGTGTCTGGGCACCTCTCTCATCCCCACCATCTGCGAGGCCCATGGATGAAGATAGAGCCAACTATGGCAACCTGCGTCGCTTCGCTGTAATGGACCCATACTATCTGACGTGGTGTAGATAGGTAAAGCCCATCCTACCCCCCCTACATTCTCAACAATTCATCTTTGTCCCAGTAGAGTCTCTCAGTGGCATGTTCTGGTCCTCCTTCCCATTCCTGGGGAAGAGTTGGTCTGGAACGCCACATCTAGCTACAGTGGGGACGCGCCAAACTTGCCCCGAATGATGTGCTATGGCACTAATGGCTTGCTTCAGATAATTCGCAAGAGCAAGACAATCTGTAATCACTCCCCGAGCCCACTCTGTGTTTGAGAGATCTGGCCCCCAACAAGGGCTGCCGTACATGCCTGCTGGTCGAACCAAGGAGTCAAAAAGAAGATCCTTCGTCTGAGGGTCTTGAAAGTGTGAGTGGAAGCACTCTCTCTCTAGACGAGCAAGTGAGGCATATCCCCGGCTCAAACAGGTCTGCATCGCTGGTCTCATCGTGAAAATCAAGCCAGAGAAGACGACACCCAGGTAGGTATATGAGGAGACGATCTCAACCGGTGATCCATCAATGTGAACTGCTCACTGCGCATGACGGCTTGAGATGTGTTGAAGATCATTACCTTGGCCTTACCAAGGTTGATCTTCAGATCATGTGACTCACAAAAAACCTGTATTGCATCCAAATGTCGCTGGAGGCCCTCAGCAGATGAGGACATGAGAGAGAGAGAGAGAGAGAGAGAGAGAGAGAGAGAGAAGAGAGAGTTTTAAAAGTCTTCAAAAGAGCGAAGGGTCGATACCTCAAGGACTGGGGATGTGGATACGTGTGTATCTTGGTGGGTCGATGAAGCCCTCTATTGAAATCGGTAGGCATTGGTCTTTGTAGAAGCTGAGCTTCACAAGGAGCTCACGAGCTGCCAACCGAGACCTGAATGTGTGTAACTCGGGGAGAGAGAGAGAGAGAGATTAACATCCTTGGAAGCCCTCATGCATACAAGCTTATGTGGCTAAGTCAAAGGACACGCTAGGGCCCTTGCTGAGTACCATGCTAAGCTAAAGAGCTGAAGAGCTGGAACTCAAAACACAAAACTGAAAAGTGAAACTCAAAAGCCAAAACCCGACGCCATGGTGGCTCTCCGGTGGGCAGCAAAGATGTCCTAGAACTGCATTTGTCGAGCTGCTTGTCACTGTGGCGGAGGACGTGGTCTCCTTGACCTCTGTATCGGGTGGGCTATGTCAAGTACGACACCTCGCCTCTAGTGGTCACCTTCGAGGAGAGCTGAGATAGACCGAAGTCAATCGTGCATGCTCTAGTCACTCTTCGTGCCGTGTCGTCTCTTCCCACTAATCCATACTGCTCTGATGTCAGCTAGCTCGTCCTCCTCCACCCCACTATGTCCTGGAGCTGACTCAAATGTATAGAAGTCCGTGATGTGCCGCTGAACTCAGTCTACCTTAGCCTCCTGCTGCGCGGTCATCTTCTGTTGCAATCTAATCTGTCGCAATAGCATCTCTTTGTGCCATCACATCTCAATTAGATAGAGCCCAACACAGACCGGGTCATGGAAGTGGATCAACCGTGAGAGTGGACCAAAGCCGTGCTCGTCCTGAAAGAGGTAGTGGTATCGTCCTTGGACCTCATAGTAGGCTGGGCAAGCAAGTACATAAGAAGTGCTCCTCTGTCTCAACCTTCCCTTGCATGCATAATATACAGATCCATTGCTCTCTGGGTATACCTACAGCTCACCCTGCCTCAATCCTTAGCTAATGGGACGAGACCTGCATCTGTCCAATGGAAATCCTCAGTGCATGTGAAACTCCTCTGTCCTCTAGGTAGAGGGGTCTGATGGTGAGTCCATCCTCCATACTCTCAAGAAGTCATATGGAGCTGGAGAAGATCTAACCGTATGATATGGTTAATCTCGTCTCAAGGGATCAACTAGAGCAGTACATCCATGCTGTACTGAAAGGGGGGAAGCCGGTCCATCTGAATACCCTACTGGCAAACCATGTGGATAAACATGCATACCATGCAGTACTGACCCCGCTCTTTGCTCACCATCTGGATGACTATAGTGCAACCTTGGCATTCTCCAGTGACGTAAGGCCCAAACTCTGTGGAGGAATGTCACGATCTGAAAAATGGCATCAATTTGGAGTGGTGTCATGGCAAACTCTGCCTGTACTATCTGATGGGGGACTAAGGGCTTACTCCGAATCATCCTAGACCCCATAGTCACCTGTTGCCGCTCAAATCTCCTCCATTATGTTGCCGAGAGATCACTCTCCCAAAAAGGGACTACATATATGGCACTGGGTAGTTGGCCTTACTAGTGTGTCGAAAAGCCAGCCCTTCGTTGGTGGATCCTGAAAGTGTACCTCAAAGCACACTCTCTCTATTCAAGCCATAGCTCCCTGTCCTCATGTGAATCGTGCCCTGGCGGCATGGGTCATTATGAAAACTGGCCTTGTGAAGAATGCCCCAAGTATGTGTAAGATTGCACTATCTCCACTAGCTCACCTCAGTAAGTGAAGCTATGTCAATGAAATTTAAGGACAAATCGATGTAATGGGGTGTACCTAGGGGTACAAGGTTTGTGTGAGTTTGTGTGTCACCACATGGTGGTTAGAGTGACCAGGTTAGGTGGTAGAAGGTTCTAGTAGGTGTGATTGAGAGAATCATGGACCTAATTGAGAGATACTGGGAGAAATTTGTGGATCTAGATGCTCTCTTGAGCTCACATATGTCACTCTTGGATGTAACTTGTGCCTATATATTGGGCATATCTCTGATGAATAGAATGTCCTTTTCATCATCTTGGTATCTCCATCTTGTCTCCATGCTACTCTAACATATGGTATCAGAGCTGTATGATCCTCCTTGAGCTTCTACCCACACGTGCCACGTGTCATCACCTCCTTCATCTTCTTCTCCAACCTCACCCTCATCTTATCCTCTTCTTGGCTGACCTAGGAGGGCTTCATCCATGAGATTCGCTTCACCATTGCTCCTATCCTCTTAGCGGAAGCTTCCTTACTCCAAGGCGCTTCTTCTCAACGGTGGATCTGCAAAACTCGCTGCTCTACAGCCCGGCATTGCCTGATTACAGCCCGTGCTTCTACCTCATCATTCCTCCGGTGTGCTCAGAATGTCGACTCAAGCTCTTGGCTCCAGCTTAGCAATGCTATGAGCAAGCTCCTCATGACTTTTGAGCTCTAATGGCGCTATAGTCAAGCTGCTGCAGTCCGTTTTCTTCCAGATATAGGTGGTCTTCTCATGGGCGACATCGCGTTTTATTTCGCCTCTCCTTCCTACTGGAAGTTGTCCTCAGTGGAGGCTTTCATTGCTTCCAAAAGCCCCTTGTTTGCTGCTCTCTACCTCCCCAATTTCGGCCTACAGCTCTCAGCTTCCCGAATTGGGGAAACTTGGAGAAGTTCAGTCAAAGTTTGACTATTCCAATCAAAGTTTGACTAATCCAATCAATTGACTAGTCAACTATGATGTTTATTATCTATTTTAGTTTGCTGGACTCTCAAATCTGTATGTTGACTGATATTCATTCAGATTTCAAGTCTCCAAGTGTCACTAACACTTTGGAAATTATGCTTATCATGATGTATGAGATGAATTTACATTTCAATGATTTCTTTTTGCCATACATTTATGAGATATGAGCTTCAATGTACAAGAGTAGACACTGCCCCTGCAATGACAAGTGGTAAGACCCTCTTCTCCATGAATATTTTCCTTGAGTTACAACAAATGTACAAGAAGATTGGACATTCCAAGGGAATTATGAAGAATCACAAGAAGAAAGATTGCTTGATGATCTACATTGATGAAATTCAAGAAGAAAAAGTGAAGAATGTCTACACCAAGAACCTCTCCAATGACAATGTACCTCAAACTATGGTAGCTTGGAAGAAAGAAAGAAAGAAAGAAAGAAATTTTATTAAAGTCTTCGAGAGACCGTGAAGGTCTATGAGACTAAAGATAACTAGTACAATGAGCATAACGGTGGCAGTCTCAAAACGGTCCGACCAACCGTTTCTTCAAAAAAGTTATGAAGGACGGTGTGTCTAGTCCTGGTGCAAAAATTGTGTATCTATCTCCAGATGATACAAAAAATGGCACAAAAAAATGGAGCAGAAGGGGGGAGATACAAATATTATATATGCCTGTGGTGATCGTCAGAGGCCAATCATAGAGGGCCCATCAAATGGGAGGTCGAAAAAAACCCTGCGATGGATGATTGGCCTATGACGTCACGTTGCCTAGTTGAGCTCGATCGTCGAGGGCAGCGGGAGGCCCTATGTTGAAGAACGAGAGCGACGGTGACCCCGTAGGGCGTGCTGATAGCATAGAAGGGTGTCATGGATCCGGATGTGTGAGTCTATCCACTGGCGTAGCTGTCATGGCTCTGGCTCTCACTCACGTCTCCGTCGTCGGCTAGACTGAGGAGAGGTATCCTGTGACTGGAAGAAATCAGTGATGGGTCGCTGAGTGTCCTCACGCTGTGTGGGCTGCGCATGCTGTCGTGCCCGGAGAGATGCATCTCGGTGGCGGGTCATCTCATGTAAGAAAGCGGCAAGGCACCACTGGTCCGGGGACTACAGCATGCGTGTGAGGGAGCCGAATCCGTCGCGGAATAGGCACTGGTACCGGCCTCGGATGGCATAATAGATAAGGCATCTAAAAGCAAAGTGCTCCTCCGACTCGATCTCTTGCAGGTCGCAAAGTGGGCAGATGCAGCCCTCTCGTGGGATACCCTCTGCGCGTCCACTCTCGATCCATAATCAGTGTGACGAAACCCTAAACTGGCCGAGTGAAATCCGGAGCGCATGCGGTAGATGAATCTGTGTATAGCCCGGGGGCGTGATGAAACCCTCCTGTGAGATCTGGAGGCAATGTCGGCGATAGCAATCGAGCTTCACAGGAAAAAGACAAGATATGCCATCAAAGGGGGGAAAAAGGACAAGATATGCCATCAAAGGGGAGAATTTTCCCACATCTTCAAAGTAGATTTTTTTGTATGTGTGGTCAATAATGGTTCTCTGCCATGGATAGTCCATCCTTAAATGATTGCTAGTCCTTTGTTTGAGGTTTTACCTTGTTGGACCCATGGGGATTTCCATACATAGTCATTGTCCAATCCTCCAGTTGTAAACCAAGAGTCCTAGGAGTGAGTCACAAGTTGGGGCCATGTGTGTTGCCACATGATGGTGGGCAAGCCATGGAGCATCCCATGTACTACTGCTGAGGAATGAGGTCATCAATTTGGGGGGAGGAATGAAGGACAAATTGATATAATGGGGTGTACCTAGGGAAAAGGTTTGTGTAAGTTTGTGTATCACCACATGGTGGTTAGAGTGACCAGATTAGGTAGTAGAAGGTTCTAGTAGGTGTGATTGAGAGAATCATGGACCTGATTGAGAAAGAAAGAAAGAAAGAAATTTTATTAGAGTCTTCGGAAGACCAATATGAGCCTGAAAGAAATCTTGATATAAATCACAGTAAGGGTGGAGCTACTAAAACGAGCATCATCACCCGTGCTAAATCCTAAGTCTGATCATACATAATCAAATACATCTGAGTGTGATAATGAAAAGAAAAAAGACTGGAGAGGAGCAGAATCCTCCGTATGTCATGTCGCCCTGGCTGGTGCATAGCCGATGATGGGACGCTAGCATTCGTCAAGGGGTGTCGTGCGTCTCGGTCTCCTGGAGGAGGCTCGACGCAAGACCAGAGCCACCGTGACTCCCGTGGGACGTATCCCAGGTCTAAACAATGACGGGAGGTTCCCCAGAGTGATTTGTGTGTCCCCTCGATGTCTTGTGTGTTGTGTTGCGATCGTCGGGTTGGGGTCTCTGTCACGTCTGCGGCTAGAGATTGGACGATCAATGTCACTCGATGGGAAGAACTCTGTGATCCTGCTTTGAGAGGTGTCTGATGGTGTGGCCAAGCCCCGTCGCCTGAGTAAGTACTCTTTGTGTCAGACCCCCTCGTGAATGAAGGTCACTAGGCATCTCTGATCTAGGTAGGCGAGGAATCTGGAAAGGAGTCCGGAGCCGTCTCAGAAGAGACAGTGGTAGCGACCTCGGATCTCGTAGTACACTAGGCACCTGAAAATAAAATGCTCCTCCGACTCAACCTCCTGACAGTCGCACAATATGCATATGTGATGCTCCCTAGGGATCCCCTCTGCTTGTCCGATGGAGATCCATAGTGAGTGAGGCATATGAAGCTCAGTGTATCCCGGTGGTGTGATGAATCCCTCCTCCGAAATACGAAGACAGTAATCTCTGTAGAAACTCAGCTTCACTGGAAGCTCCCTCGACTCCAACCAGGTCCTAAAGGTGTGTAGCTGCAGGAGATCCTCTCGAATGATCTGGTTGGTGTGTGGCCCGATCCGGATGGTAGGTGGGAGTACCGGAGGGGCATCTAAACTGTACTGAAAAGGAGGTATCCTATCGATGTGAAACCCTAGTCTCACAAACCATCTGTGAGTCCATGCATACCAGCATTGCTCGTCTCCCTCTACTGCCAACCTCATGGAGGAATCGAGAGCCAACCATGGCAACCTCTATCTCCCTGATGTGCAGTCCCCATATGATCTAACCCGGTGTAGATATGTGATGGTCTAAAAGGCTGCATCTAGTTAAAGTGAAGAAGCACCAAACTCGGCCTGAATGATGTGATGTGGTACAGATGGTTTCCCCAGGATCATCCGTGAGAGCATGAGGATCTATAGGCGCTCCACCCGTATCCACTCTATCTCTGACATGTCAGGTCCACAACAAGGGCTGCCATACATACCGGCTGGTCGAACCAAGGAGTCGAAGAGAAGAGCCTTGGTCCAAGGGTCCTGGAAGTGGAGTGGAAGCACTGTCTCTCTAGCCGACCCAGTGAGGCATATCCCCTACTCAGTCTAGCTTGCATTGTTGGTCTCATCGTGAAGATCGGGCCGGAGAAGATGACCCCCAAGTAAGTGTATGAGGATACGATCTCAACTGGTGACCCACCAAAAGTGAACTGCTTCCGTTGCATGTTTGCTTGAGAGGTGTTAAAGATCATGACCTTGGTCTTGCCAAGGTTGACCTCCAAATCATGGGATAAACAAAAAGCCTGCAGTGCATCTAGGTGTCGCTGGAGCCCCTCAGGTGTGGACGACAAAAGTGCCACGTCATCTGCATAAAGAAGAATCCTGATGATGATCCCGGCAAGTGAGCAACCGGTCCCTCCGGGAGCCCCCATGAAAGTCTCAAGCTCGATGTAGAGGCCAAACAGGATTGGTGATAAGGGACAACCCTGTTTGACCCCTATGGTACTCATTATCTCATCTGTCCAACCTGCGCCTATCCGAACTCAACCTGAGACACTCTCATGAAGTGCCATGACTGCCCAGATGATCTCCTGATCAAATCCTAGTGTCTGTAGGCATGTGATGAGACGAGCTCGAGGTACTGTGTCAAAGGCTTTGCGAAAATCCACAAAGCAGCAATATATCCTCTCCTTCTGTGATCTGGCCTCCTCAATGATACTTCTGAGTGTGAGTATGTGATCCATAGTCCCATGATCTCGCCTGAAACCGGCCTGACCCTCTACTCTGAGCCCTCTCATCTCTGCGAATAGGCTGACCGACGCATCCAATACTGCTACATAGATCTTGGACATCACATATCCAATCATGATAGTCTTGTAGTTACTCGGGTCCATGGGATCCCCTGCCTTGTGGATGGGGGTGATGGTGTTAAGTGTCCAAGTGCGGGGGAAGCCAAGGCAAACTGTGTCATTGAATAACTTTGCTAGGATCGAGGCTACCCATATGCGATAAACTCAGTGCATAGCCCCTCGTGATCCTTAGCTCGACCATTGTGCAGTTTCAATGTCGCGTCCTTGACTCCCCCTCTGGTGAAGAACGTGCAAGTGGTGGGGCGAGGTGTGTGTATGAGATCTGGAGTAGGCTGGTGTGGGACATCATAAAGATGGCGTGCATACGTGTGCCAAACTCTCGTGTCGGTGAGGGGTGATGGAGACCTACGCTCAAGGAATCTCCGCCAAAAATCCTTAGAGTTGTTGCTGTACAAGATGTTTAGCAACTCCTCATTTCGACGAAGAAATGCCTGTTGCTTCCGACGTACGAGACGTCGGTACTTGCGTACCGTGTCTGGTGTGGTCGGGAGGTGACATCTGGTTTCAAGTCGGAGTTATCGGCGATAAGCCTTGCACTCCGCATCGTACCAGTTGTTGCAGGGCACAGAACCAAGAGGTGGTGGTCTAGTGGACGTGTGGTGTGGGGAAAGATTTGGAGGGCAGCCTCGTGGAGTGTGCGACTAATCAGGGCAGCGCGGTCCTCTATGAGTAGTAGTGATCGATGTAGGTTAGGAGTCTATTTAGGCGTCCAAAGTAGGCAAGGGAGAGGCAGTGATCAAGGTGTATGTCGTGGTAGGTGTCGTGCTTCCTATGTGGTGTGTGTGGTGTGGCTAAGCGTGGGGTTGCGATAGTAAAGAATAGGTATGTGTGATCAGCTCCTGGAGGGAGTGGTGCTACGGTGAAGTCGGTGATACATGAGGTGAAGGTAGGGGATCCCATGATGTAATCTACTACACTAGTGCCCCCCCCGTGTGGGAAGCAAGTAAAACCACCTGCGGAGGGCCATAGGTCAAGCCCGTTGTAGATGATGAGATCATGCATCCTGCCCAAATCAGGGAGAGCGCGTCCATATGGTGTAACAGGCCCGTGTCGGTCCGATGAGACCCTAGTCATACCTGCTCCGTCTAGTTCCATGTCTGGTAGCATGATAGAGTCGTCTCGGAAGTCCAGGAGTGGTGCCTAGCGCGTGCTCGTCCTGGCGTTGAAGTCCCAACAAGGAGAACTTCCCCGTGGGCTGAAAGGTATGGGATATCCTGATATAAGGGTGCATATGGCGATGTCTCACCCTCCTCTTGTGCCACTCTGGCGAAGTGGGATGTGTCTAGCGGGAAGTAGCATATTGCTATGAAAAGGTCACGAGTGGCCGTGCGTCGGCGGATCCGGATCCACATGAATCGGGAGTGTGCGTCCTTCCACTCAATGGAGATGGCTCCAGCAATGGAAGACCTGTACAATACTGCGACCCCGCCTGATCCTCGAACTCCTCTTGTATCCCTCGTCTCATCCGTGAAAGCTGAGAGATACTAGGAGAAATTTGTGGATCTAGATGCTCTCTTGAGCTCACATATGATGTCACTCTTGGATGTAACATGTGCCTATATATTGGGCATATCTCTCATGACTAAACTTTCCTTTTCATCATCTTGTTATCTCCATCTTGTCTCCATGCTACTCCAAGAGAAATACTGCGCGTGAGGTGTTGAAGATAACTTGAAAAGTCCATGATATCCGGGTATAAGACAGCATATGGGATGCCTTCCCCTCCTCTTGGAGATCTGAGGCAAAATGTGAGGTCTCTAGGGAAACGTGCTAGACTGTAATAAAGGTATCCCTCCATGATGTGCTCCTGATCAAAATCTAGAGGAATGTTGGAACTGTTGTGGTAAACCTGTGGTGAGAGGACTCTCTCCTAAGGGTCACTGGGGCTAGTCTTGGAGCTAGCCACTTGGCACTGAGGCATGCAGCAGCCCACGTAGAGCTCATGAAGGCAGTGTTAACACAAGAGGCGGCTTCTTCCATCTTGGAAGGCTTCAGATTCTTCCATGAGAGTCGGAAGGAGGTGACCTCTGGTGGTGACAAGGAGACATCAGTGGAGGTGTCTCCTGTGGGTTGATTGGAGCTGCTGATGTGCGAGTTTAAAACGTGGTTCTTCTTCCCTGGATACAGTCACAGTGACCTCTAGTGGCGACAAGGAGACATCAGTGGAGGTGGCTCCCGTGGGTTGATTGGAGCTGCTGATGTGCGAGTTAAAACCTGGTTCTTCTTCCTTGGCTACAGTCACGATTTCCAGCATCTATATGAGCAGTTTTGTGTGTCGCGTTAGTTAGAGTCAAGTAGTGGAGCTTCAAGGCGCATGTCACCCTTCATTCCAGAACCTGTGTGGAGGTCTTTGGCTGAGTGCTATGGTGTATATGCTATAGTACACCAGCAGCTTGTTATGAGGTCGTTTTATGCAATGTTGAGTCAATTTGGCTCTCTCTCTTGTCCTAGAGCTGTGTCTAGCTGTTGACATCCGTTTGTGGTCTATTATGCTTCTAGGACGTCCACAACAAGCCCCGTAGGGATGCGTGGAGTTCATTCTACTTTCTAGCAATAAATTTCTGTGATTGTGGTCTCTACTAAATCAATCTTCTCCTTATATTTTATGCAAAATCTGCTTGCGACTGGTTATTAACCGAGAGCTTCTTAAGCCCTTGTCTAATCAATTCTCCAACAAGTGGTGTCAGAGCCACCTTTCTTCAAGCTTGTGATCAGTATATCAGCATGGATAGTTTGTCCTCCAAATCCTGGTCCAAATCTGGTTTCCAAGAGAAATCTGTAGTAAGATTTGATGGGAGGAACTTTCCCTCATGGCAGTTATTTGTTCGACTACTTTTTATAGAGAAAGGGCTATGGGGGGTTGTGTCCGGTTTGAAAAGGAGGCCAGTTAATAACCAAGGTCTAGAGAAGATGAATGCATGGGATTTCAAGCGTGAAAAAGCTCTAGGTCTTCTGAGTAGGGTTCTTGGAGTTGACTACTTCAATCACGTAGATATTTCCAAGACTGCATCCATACCCCATCTCCCTATGCAGTCAAAGGGTCCTTGTCTAGATGGTCAAGAGACAACCCTCGCATGTTACTGCACACTTCCCCTCCCTGGGAGTGGTATCCTGTTGCTGTAGCAGGGCTTGCCTCTCCTCTGCCTGCAAAGGATTAAGATCCCCATATACTAAAGTCTCATCCGACCCCCATGCTCCCTCAATAACATGCTCTGGCACCCCCAAGGTGGTGGTCACAAAGGTTGTAGCATCTGAGATGGCGGAGCTCACAAGAATGTGGAACCCCATGAACCTTGATGTTGAGAGCCTTATTGGCTCTCTACTACTGCTCAAGTAGAGTGGCTGAAACAATTGCCTTTGCAACACCGCAACAGCCACCCACTTGGAGGTCTCCTCAATGGCTGTCTGCATCGTGGGTATTTGCTCCTCTATTGTGGGGCTGCTCCGATATCTCTTCCCGGCATTGGAGGTCCTTTATCTCCTTCCAGAGATCAGCGGCCTTTGCCTAGGCCATGGGGAAATCGTACCTAAGAGTGTCTATTTGTCTCTGCTGCTCTACCCCTATAACGTGCATGTGGTGCACCTCCCTAGAGAGCTGTTGTAGCTGCTGCAGGATTTCCAGGGGGGCCATGTGCTGCTGTGATGCGTAGGCGTGTAGCATAGAGGTGGCAGGTAGAGTATGAGCTGAGGGGGTAATGACCTAGGGAGTGAGAAGATGCAGTGTGTATGGTTGGGCAGTTATGGGATCCAGGTGGATAGACTTTCCCCCTTTCAGTATAGCCTAGATGCATCACCTAAGCTGTTCCCACGAGAGGAGATCAACATTATCATTTGGTTGGACCTCCTCCAGCTCTACACGTCCCAAACTTGGGGGGGAGATCAGGAGTTTCCCACCAAGACACAGTTCTATCATGATCATTTCCTAAGGATATTGGAGTATGGCCTCATCATTAGACCCCGGTATCTTGAGGATAGGAGAGTCGCAGACCGTGCACGATGGGAGTGGTCGAGACATAGGATGTGTCTGCCTTGTCTACTATGAGAACCGAGGACGTTACCATTGCCTCTTCCAAAAGGGGCTTGGCTTTGGCCCACTTACGTGGTTGATCCACTTTTCCGACCAGGTCTGTGGGACTCTACTTGATAGAGATGCGATGACACAGAGATACACTGTTGCGACAGACCAGAGAGCAACAGGAGATGATGCCAATTGACCGAGCAGAGACACATGTCACATATTTCTTTGCATCTGAGTCAACTTCGGGCGATGCTGAGGAGTTAGATGAGATGAGGGCATCATGGATTACAGATGAGATGCACACAGACTACATGCGACACAACGAGGGACCCCTACGGTTAACCTATTCAAACCTTTTCTATGAGGAGGGATGCTACTGGTTATATGCTGGAACTGAAGCAAATTAGTGTTTACCCAAAGAGCTGCAAGGCACTAAGTCTCTTACCACTAAAATTTCAGTAGTATTTTCTTGATGTTTCTTTTTCCAAATAACATGCTTTAAGACCAGTCTCAGCAATTTGCGGAATCCAGACCACTTGCATAGGCATGGGAAAGCAATGAACTCGTGATCGAGCACATGGCTATGACGGCGTTGTTGAAATTATTGACGTGGAGCGCACAAAAGTGTGACAGGAATTTTGAAGAGAAAATTGGGAGGAGAATTGGAAGAGACGCTTTCCTGTCGACGTTTGCATCGCAGTTAGGAACAGCGTCAGCGCATCGCGGACCAGTAAAGCATTCGTAGCATTCGCAGAGGAGCTCCTCTGTTTCGTTGCCAGTCGAGAGTAGAGTATCGACGTACAAGTCGCCGTTACCGTTGCAATCGTAAAGGGCAGCTCGTTCTGCAGCCAGAGAAGCGAGGCTAGTCCATCCGGGATCTTGGGTGATGCGAGGGACTATGGGGGAGGGCCAGAGCCAGGATATGGAAAAGACGAGATTGAAAAGGAGAGAAATGGCGAAGAGGCTGGCTTTGAAGGGGGGGAGCAGGTGGTGTTGACGATGAGGAGGAGGAGGAGGAGGCGGCGGGAAGCAGGAGGAGGCGGCCATGGCGAGAAGCCGAGGACGAGGAAGAGGAGCAGCAGCAGCCCCATATTCAGTCTTGAAGCTTGTGGACAAGACATGTACGTGCAACGTCACTGTGAACGTAATTCTCCTTGGACGTGGGACACCAATCTCATTGGTTGGAACATCCAATATCTTTCCTGCTTACGTTTTGGGATTATGCTTCTTCAAAAGTCAATGTTCAGCGATTAACATTTCAAATTAGCTCATTGGAAATCATCCTCCTAGAATTTAGACTTTCTAGTTGTTTTGCCACTAGATTTCCTCTTTGGGCCATTGCCCAGGCTGCATGAATCATGGTTGGAAGTTGGAGCTCAACTATCGATTTAAACTGCATTAGCTTTGATGATCGATGCTCTCTGTTCACAATACTTCAACCGCTTACTCCTGCAACCTTCTTAATCAACTAGCACAAAAATCAAGCCTAGTGTTGTAAGGCAACCTTCCAAAGCGAATCCAAGGTGTGACTTGGGACATCAACTCGGCCTTTTTTATGTTTAATCATGTAAACTAATTTGCTCATAACCAACCATGCCTCAAAGGGACTGTGTGCATTGGCTCTTAAGAAAGCATTAAAGGCCATGGCCCACCTTCCATGTCCCTTATTCCCCACATGGGTACCTTGACTTGTCGACGGGTTTGGGTCCCACATTCAAACTCATGATGCATACAATCTAGCGATGCGTGTAGTCGACCTAGTTGTGCGGCCAAGTAAATCGGGTGGCCAAATTTGCCACATGGCACAAAAGGGCAAGGAGAAGGGAGAAGAAAGGAACCTACAAACATGCCATATTGCATACCCCTTTGCTACTCAATTTTACTCTAGCGAGCCAATTATTGCAATCCTTGGTTTGAAGAATGGGAATCTTTAAGCCTTTCAAATGATTGACACCTATGGAGATTAGTCATCATCTCTCAAAAGCAATACACATATGGGTACACAATACACTTCATAAGGTCACTTTTTCAAAGTGTGGTCCAAACTTAACGATAAGGGAAGATTGTGAGAGAAATTTTCATGGTGGTTGAGGGAAGCACAAAAATATCCCAAATCAAAGCTTCTTTTACCAATGAGAGCTTGAATGTTCCATGTAAAGAACTAATGTCTGCCACAAATATTTCACATGACACATGTACTCCCTTACACACATGCACACATCTCTTGCTCCATGTGAAAACATGTGCCATAAGTAATTCACAAGACACACATGCTCCCTTACACACGTGCATCTCTCTCTCTCTCTCTCTCTCTCTCTCACACACACACACACACACACACATAGGAGAGTTGAATTAGTCATAAGAACGAGCAGTCAAGCGACAATATGAGGATAGCTTGTTGTTGTAAACCCATTGTAAATGTGAGGAATTATGTGTTCAATGGGCCTCTAGAGTATACACATGGACTTGAGATGCAAGAATGAGTATCCCGTGAGCCTTAAGGAGATTATCGCATGGACAACATTATAGGGCTCCCAAATGTTACAGATACAAAAATATAAATAAAGCATATGTGATTATGTATAGTAAATAAGTAAAGCACTAGTATGGCATCTGTGCAGTATTCAAGCACTATATCGATTGAATGATTGTTTAATCAAATCATATAAGTAAAGAACTATTTATATATGTGTCTGGTGATGTGTGTATATATATGTGTGTGTAATGTGCATGTCCATGTGTGCATATGCACTTGTCTGTGTGTGTGTGCATGCGCACACACGTGCCTACGTATGTGTTTATGTGCGTCCATCTATCTGCATGTGTGATAGTATGTTTGTGTGTTTGCGCACACACTTGCATGTGTGTGTCAGTGTATGAGTGTCTGCTTATGTGTGAATATTTGTATGTGTGTGCACCCCCTACCTATGTGTATGGTGTACACATTGTCTTTGCTTGCACGTGCATGTGTGTGTATGCATGTGTTTGCACGTGCATGCGTGTGTATGTATGTGTTTGCATGTGCATGTGTGTGTATATGTGTTCACCCCATGCCTATATGTACACGTGCATATGGTACCTTGTAGTGTGATGTGTGCATGTGCGTGCATGCATGTGTGTGCGCGCTTGTATACATACGTGTATATGTGTGTTGTGCATGTATACATGTGTGTATATGTGTGTTGTGCATGTGTACATGTATATATGTGTGGTGTGTGCGTGTGTATATGTGGGCTGTTGATGGTCCAAGAGTCCAAGGATGCTAGTCCAAGAGCCCGTGGTAGTCTAAAAGTCCAAGGGTGGTAGTCTAAGAGCTTGTGGTAATCCATGAGTCATAAAAGTCCAACAGTCCAAGGGTGGTGAGAGGTAGTGATAGTCCAAGAGTCCAAGGGTGACATGTGGCAAGATTTCCTAGGCTCTTCTTCTACAAGCTTCCGTGTGGCAAAAACCCATCCTCTTCTCCAAGCTTCCGTGTGGCAAAAACCCATCCATGGTTAATAGGTAGAAGAGATACATGTTTTGTATAATAAAGCCATGATAAAATATTTTCCCAAGAGGGGTACAAATTTGGACCATTTTTCAACTGATCCACTTTCATGAGCAAGTTTGCATTGGTCTCTACTTGATTGAGATGTAGCAACATGCAGAGACCCTAATGAGATAGATCGGATAGCAGGAGATGATGATGATAGACAGAGCTAGACCAAACACACAGGCATGCCACAGACTTCTACATGTTCCATCGGGACCAGGAGATAGTGGAGTGGAGGAGGAGGAGGTAGCTAAGGTAGAGTGGACTAGCACAATGAGGCGATGAGGAGTTGTGGACCTACAGCCTACAGCAACAACAACCATTCACAGAGCAAAGGTTGAATAGAGCATGCAAGATAGTAGTCCAATCTATCCTAACTCTACTCAGAGGGGACCATCAAAGTCGACGTGTAACTGCCCATAGGATACAGAGACCATGAAGGTCGTGACCCCGCCATAACAAGAGACATCCCATTGAAGGACTATTATGGCATCAACACTATAGCTGAACATCTCCTACTTTTTCTTCTAGGATTTATGATTTTTGAGTTCTAGTTCTTGGGTTTCTTAGTATAGCACTCGGTAAGAGCCCCACTTGCCCTTACATCAGCCCATAGCATCTTGTATGAGATATTATTTTGATTATACCTTGGCTCATAGGCCCGTGAAGCCTTATAAAAAGATTACTCTCTCTCTCTCTCTCTCTCTCTCTCTCTGCCAGCTTAAGGAACGTTTGTCTATAAGCTTTTCAAGCACAGGAACTCACCTAAGACATAAAGGTAGTTTCTCTTAATACCCTCCCCTCCAAGGGAGCAGCCTTTGTGTATGAGGATTTTGTATTGCTCAGGTCCCATAGGCCGATTTTTGGTCTTCAGAGGACGATAATATATTCTTCTTCTTCTTCTTCTTCTTCTCATCAACTTTCATATGGGGTTGAGTGATATAACACAGATGGCACCTAGGACATACCCTGATGATGACCTCACACTCTTGCAGCAAGGGAGAAAATATTTAGAGTAATGGGAACAAGACCAAAAGGGAAATGGACTGCATAAAAGACGGTAAGGTGATCATTTGAGAAAAAAGAGAAAGATGAAACCAACATATGAAGGTGTCAAGCCTATGGGATAAGGGTACAAGCTAGATTGTACATGGCTATGTTGAATTGCAATGGTACTCTATGATTGGTAGAGATGTTATCTTTTATACTAAGACACACGAGAGCCCTAAGAGAGGGCTACCCATAATGACTAGATACACTAAGGAGTCTACTCGAAGGAAGGAGAAGAGGAGAGATAGGTCTTAGGGGTGCAATAGTTCTTTTCAAATCATACCTTAGACCACTCATATCTATGATGTGGAAGGAGGAGCATGCACAACATATGAGTTTAAACATCTGATGTGATCACACACCCATTCATCATTGTAGTGTTACTTTCCTTGGATAGATCATCCTAATTGCATGAGGCTACCATAAAGGACCACCACTCGTATGTGATGATACAGGATGGCATCCTGGAGTTCTCTAGGCACCTACCTTCTAGGGGACATAAACACATGCAGAGAGAGTAGACAAGTACAAGTGAGCCTACTCAATTTTGGATCTGACCCTCTCAAAGTAATATAAGTGGATTCATTAGAGCTTGGGATAGTGAGGACTCAATGATGCACCGCAAGTAAAGGAGTATATCTGTTTGGAGATGGGGGCGGTACATGACTTGATCATCTATAATAGCCTTAGCAATGTCTTATCTAGAGACCTCACTTGCTTCCACATGGCGGAGGGACAAGTATAGTGAACCATTTAATGGGAGGGCTAGCCTTTGTTTAGAACTTTGTGGTCCCCTCTACCCCTTTGGCACCGACTACTCTTATCTCGCATTTGTGATCTTGGCTGCTACCCTGCCATCACCCATGCATAGATACACTTTGATCATGCCCTCAATGTGGCCTATGAGATCCACCTATCTCATGAGCTATCGACCTTCCTTGGAGACGATGTAGAGCGTGCCCATGCCTTAAATGCCCTTGTATCAATGGTTTAGGATACTTAGGATACTGCCTCTAGATCATTCCCATGCACGACTCAATCTATAGCATGCTCTCTAGCCAAGAAGATGTCCTAGAGCTAGTGGTTTGATGCTTAGTGTTGAGAGATGAGATCCCACCTCATATGCAAGCAGGATTTAGCACATTTGATGATGTCTAAGGCATAGCGAATCTCATGCTGCCTTACACACCATAACAGGTAGGTTTTCCAATCACACATGCTTAATGAGATGTGGTAATCTAGCACACATATGCCACATCAATTAGGCGACATTTGATATTTCATTTCCTACCGAGGCCCACTGCATCTACCTTATTTACGACATGGAGTGTGACAGCTACACTATGCCAACTCCACAACAAAAGAGCCCAAGCCCATGAGGGATTATGGATGGAGCTATTCGCACATATGCAGGAGGTCCTTAGCACATATATTCAATCATATGCCATGGGTTCCCCCCTCTTGGAGCACCACCACAATAGTATCGATACACAAAGCAAGGAACCCCATGGATATGGGGTACTACAACACTCTCATGATAGGCCACACACTAGCCAAGATCTACGAGTTTGTATTGGAGAGGGGCGTCAACAATTTCGCAGAGGCTCACACATAGTGTGCTTTGGGATAGGCTGGGTTCCAAAGACAACAGTCTACTCTAGATCTCATCTTCACTTTATGGGTCATCATTGAGAGGCAAATTTGATATTTGAAAAAATCTACGCTTGTTTTGTAGACATTCTAAAGACTTTTGATACAGTTTCATGATCTCATATGATTAGGAGACTTTAGGAGACCCAAATCCCAAGAATCATGATTTGGGGTGTGCTGAGTCTCTATGAGTCAATTAGAGGGAGAGTACAAATGCCAGGTGGCCTGTTGAACTAAATTGAGAGCAAGATGGAGTGGTCTTTTTCTTTTTTTAAATAATAAAACTCACCCACCCAACTCACACACCCGGTTGAGGCTATCGAGGGGCATCCTGCCGTGCCTCTACCCTAAGGGGATCAAACGAGGGCGGCCGCCTTGGTAGGCTGGCAACCCTACCACTGGGCTGCCGCGGCTTCCTCAAGATGGAGTCATCTTTTGGAACAACAAGGAAGTGCTTACATCCTCCCTTGTGTTGAGATTTGGGGGATGTTGACATTTGAAAGAGCCCCTTTATCCCACCCTGCGCTTTTTCTATGAGGAGGGTAATACGAACCTAAATATATTTACCCAAATAGCTGCAAGGCAGTGGGACAAACTGGCTAAACTATCACCACATTCTTTAGAGAACGCCATAAGTAACGCCTTGATCAGTGTCTCTTACCACTAAATTTCAGTACCATTTTCTTGATACTGCTTTAAGACCGCAAGAGCATTTGGGATTCAGCCAGTGTCTGGTTACCTATAGATCTTCACATCTTGCATTCAGATGGACAAGGCACATGTGAACGCAATGAACTCGTGATCCAGCAAATGGCTGTGATCGGGGCATTGGACTGTTGCCACTATTGACTTGGAGAGCACAAAGTGTGTCCGGAATCTAGTTGAAGAGGAACTTGGGAGAAGAGCGCTTGCCTGTTGACGTTTGCATCGCAGTTAGGAACAGCGTCAGCGCATCGCGGACCTGTAAAGCATTCGTAGCATTCGCAGAGCAGCTCCTCTGTGTCGTTGCCAGACGAGAGGAGAGTATCGACGTACAAGTCGCCGTTACCGTTACAATCGTAAAGAGCAGCTCGTTCTGCGGCCAGAGAAGCGAGTCTAGTCCATGATCCCGGATCTTGAGTCATGCGAGGGACGATGGAGGAGGGCCAGAGCCAGGATATGGAAAAGACGAGATTGAAAACGAGGGAAATGGCGAAGAGCCTGGCTTTGCAGGAGTGGAGCAGGTGGTTTTGATGATGGAGGGGCGGGTGAGGGCGGAGCAGAGGGGCGGCCATGGCCATGGCGAGCTCTACTTCCACAATTACAGTTTCGACGGATGCAGCTGAATATACATATTCAATTGAAGGTGCATATTCAGCCTTGAGAGGACAAGATGACTACCTACGTGCAACGTCAGTGTGGACGTACTCCGACTTCCATACGTAACCTTTTAGTATAGAGGACCATTATACCACGCTTCCTTTGGATTTCAAGGTCGATGCTAGGCAAAGGTGAAACATTTGGTTCATGGAGTCTCTTGTAAATTTCATTTACTTGGATGATCCATGCCCTTTATCAACCAATCCTATTGTCTAAGCTTTCTCTAGTTTTCTAATCCACTAAGCGTCACTCTCTAATGGTTCTCTAATGGTGTTACGCACCCTTCTAAACCAATTCCAAGTTGTGCCTTGGGCAGCAACTTGGCTATTAAATCACATGAACTAATTTGCTCATAAACCAACCACATCCCAAAGGGGGATCTTTAGAAAGTGCTAAACACCATGGGCCACCTTCCATGTCCGTTATTCCCCACATAGAGGGAACTCAATTTTACTCTTGCATTCCAATTATTGAAATCCTTGGTTTGAAGGATGGGAATCTTGACCCTTTCAGATGATAGACACCTATGGAGATATGCCATCATCTTTTAAAAACCAATGTAAAACACATGTCTTAACGTTATTACTTCAGGCTGTGGTCCCAAAGTTAAAGATAAGGGATGCTCTACGAGCATTCTGAGAGTAAAAGGTGGTTGAGGGAATCAAAAAATGATCCCAAATCAAGGAACTTTGAAAGTGGGGTTTCTTTTACCTATGAGAGCTCGAATATTTGGAAGCGAAGTTGGGTGTTCCATGTGAAGAACCAATGTGTACCATAAATAATTCACATGACACATGTACTCCCTTACACACATGCACACATCTCTCTCTCCATATGAAGAACCAACATGTTTCTATGTAATTGACAAGAAACATGTGAGCTCCCTTACACACATGCATCTCTCTCTCTCTCTCTCTCTCTCTCTCTCTCTCTCTCTCACACACACACACACACATGCATGCATCTCTCTCTCTATATGAAGAACCAACATGCACACCTCTCTCTCTCTCTCTCTCTCTCTCTCTCTCTCTCTCTCTCTCTCTCTCTCTCTATTTATCTATCTATCTATCTATCTCTATCTCTATCTCTATCTCTATTTCTATCTCTCTCGCACACATGCACGCATCTCTCTCTCCATATGAAGAACCAACATGTTCCTAAGTAATTGACTGAGCTCCCTTACACATATGCATCTCTCTCTCTCTCTCTCTCTCTCTCTCTCTCTCTCTCTCTCTCTCTCTCTCTCTCTTTCTCTCTCTCTAAAATAGTTAGAGAGAGAGAGATGCATATTCCAACTCTCTCTCTCTCTAAAATAGTCAAGAGAGAGAGAGAGAGAGTTGGAATAGTCACAAGAACGAGCAATAAGCCAATGACACAAGGGAAAGCTTATGTTGTAAATGTGAGAAAATATGTGTTCGATGGGCCTCTAAAGTTTACACATGACCATTAAGGGGATTCTCACATAGACAACGTTGTAGGGCTCTCAAATGTTACGAACATAAATAAATAAATAAGGTATGTATGATAGTCATGATAAAAGTCAATTTTGTTGGCACAAATGTCAACACACATTAATAAAGCACGAGTAATAGGCCATGTGCATTTCTATGTAAAGGTACATGACACACTAGATCTTTGCATTGCACTTTTCATACGTATCCTATATTGATACATAGTGAAGAGAATAACTTATTGGAATATTGGTTCACTCCATTACCCCAATGAGAAATGAAAATATTAATCTTCTCCGTAAGATGACATATCAAAGCTAGAGGGACTGGAAAGTCAATAATTAGTTTGGGTACATTTACATACATACAAAGGAAGGTAAAGAGCCCCATGACCAACATAGCATTGCATTAGCCAAGTAGCTATCTTCAAATTGTATGCTCAAGGCGGCACAAGGGACTGATGTGCATATGTTGGAATAGTCAATGTTATGTTCTCGTCTACAATTTTAACTTTATATGCATACATTAGTATGAGTGGGTAGACTAGTGCATGGTGGTGGATAATGGAATCAATCCTAGACCACATGGATGTTTTTATCAAAGGTATATATATATATATATAATCCTGGCGAAAGTTTATCGAGCTATTTTTTTTAGTTTCACAATATTGATAGTATATAGCATTATTTTGTATATTTTCTTTTGAATTTTGAAGTAAATATGTAAATTCTCGCGAAACTTCCAATTTTTTCACATAAAAGTTTCAAATCCTAACGAATGTTTCAAACATTTATTTTTATTAGGGCATACAAACTTTTGAGAGCAATATTAAAGTTTCGCTTCTTAATAAAAATAACATGAAAAATTCATCCCTACTAGATTGCGTGCATATAAGGTTTGCTTTGAATGGTTATGTATATATAAGGTCACATGTTTGTGGTGCCCTTTATCCTACAATGTCTCTCTCACTCCTCTCCTCTCCCCATCTCCATTTCTCTACATTGTATTAGAGCTACAAGGCAACTCAACTTCGAAAGCGAAGCAGAACAAGTGGAAACAGAGCCCCCGATGGTCAATACATCTCTGGAGAAGGTGATGGAGACTAAAGTTCACAATACCGTATGGGTGATTAGAAGGATTCCATCGTGCAATAGAGTGCAATGTCAAGGATGGCTAGGGGCATGATAGGGGAAGTGCAGGAAAAATATCAAGAACACAGCAGTAGGAGTGCGAGCTCCATCCTTTTGGGGGATGATTGAGTGGTCCACCTTGTGAAGGCAATACACGTGGTTCTGCAATGACCACATGGATCATACCTGGAGTATATGGTCATCGATAAAAAATTCCCCAACCAGAGTTCCATAAGTATGGCCAGTAGCTCATGGAACAAATCTCATTGAGAATGAGATAAACTCCCTATAGATGGGAGGATTTTTTCTACACAAGGCACCAATAGAGTGTCATTCGAATGCATCTACACCAAGATATCGCCCAAGAGTCTTGGAAGCTACAGCTACAAGGATCAATTTCTCCCTTGCTCTAGAAGCAATAGTAAAGGACCACACAGTATTGAAAGCCTTGAAACATGAAGTTTTCAAGATAAAGAGTGAAAACTCTAGAGTGATGGGGGAAAGTTATAATGTTGACGTTGCCAAGAACCTAGCATGTAGTTGTTAGGATTTCATGGATCGAGTGACGGAGGGGAAGGCATTCCTTGCATGCAAGCATTTGTATTTTGTGTACCTTCGTGTGTTTGGAATGGATGCCAATGCAAACATGTTCATACACCAGCCCATGCTTTCAGATGACAATTTGCAAGTCATTTTCGGCAATAGGAGAACATTTCTCAAAACCCCAAATACCTAGCAAAACTATTTATTTGCTTTTTTCCTTGGAACATAATTCCAGGCGCAATTATGTATCATACACCAATATTGTGGAGAAATTTGGAGTATTGTGTCCTTTGCAATGTTGGGTTCAATTCACCAAAAAAATGTGTGATTAGCATGGACTTGAATGCATTGTTTGTTCTTCTTTTGTAGAAGTATTGTTGTTCTTAATGGTTTCTTCTTCTTACACAAAATTGGAGCACAAACCTTAAACCATCATTGTTAATTGGCCAATGATTGCAAAACCCATCATGCAAAACTAGAATGCAAGGCTTTTGAGTTTACAAAGCACATGCTGTGTACAATTGCTAAAGACAAGAGAGAAAGAGAGAGAGAGAGAGAGAGAGAGAGAGAGAGAGAGAGAGACACAGAGAGAGGGGGGGGGGGGTGACAGAGTTATATGCACTCGCACGCATGCGCACATGCACACACATGCACAAAGAGAGAGAGAGAGAGAGAGAGAGAGAGAGAGAGAGAGGGAGGGAGGGAGGGACGGAAGGAGGGAGGGAGGGAGAGAGAGAGAGAGAGAGAGAGAGAGAGAGAGAGAGAGAGAGAGAGAGAGAGAGAGAGAGAGAAGTTTTAATATGGTAGGAACAATCCCAAGATGCCTCAAAGGCATATCCCATGATCCAAGTGTTGGAGACAAGTGGAGTTAACCTTGGATAGTTGAGAGAGATGTGTGTGTGTGTGTGTGTGTGTGTATGTGTGTGTGTGTGTGTGTGTGTGTGTGTGTGTGTGAGAGAGAGAGAGAGAGAGAGAGAGAGAGAGAGAGAGAGAGAAAGAGAACTAACTAGGATAGGTGGAATAAGAAATAGTGGGTTGCCAAAAAAAACTTGCTCCAATACTCGTTCAAAAAACTCGCTCCTCGCACACACTCATGCAGACCCATTTGCAAAAGAAAACTTTATGTCACGTGCTCCCACTATGTCACATGCATAGTTATTTCCAAGATGCACACAACCTGTCTTTCCACTATCATAAGTGGAGAACCATTCCCTATGGGGAGTAACATGGAATGAAGCCCTAGAATTCAAAATCCAATCCTGGGAATATGATCATCTGAAGAGGCAACCAAATTTACAGGTAGACTAGACATGAAAAAAATGTCATTGTCATTATAATCAGTGTGATTGCATTGATCTCCTCGATCTTCACTTTTCCTTTGTCCTCCCTTGGACTCTCTTCCTTCTTATTAGCACCCCAATTTGCATTCTTTTTCTTATCTTTTTTCTCTCTTTTCAACTTGTAGCAATCCTTTTTCATGTGGCCTTTCTTGCCACAATGGTAACACTCAATGTTCCATGCCTTGGATTTGCTATGAGAATTCCCTCTTTCTTGGGGCTTCCTCCTAAACTATGATCTATCCCTTTGAAAATGTAAGGTTGCATCCTACATGTTGCCATCCATAGACTTTCGTCTAATATGCTCGGCCAACAATCTATGTTGAGAGTTCACGCTCAACATCACGTGATCATGTGTGCATAGCACCATCACGTGATCATATGTGCATAGCACTAACCTTATAGAGTGCTATAAAGGAAAGGGTTAGATCCCCTAACCCTAACCCTAAAAGGGTTTGTATATATTCTATTTTTTCAACTAATTCTAGTATACAGTTAGTCATTTGTGGTGTGCTCTCCAGCTGTGCCCTCTCTCCTCATCTCCACTCTTCTCCTCTCCCCTCTTCATATTTTGTCATGGTATCAGAGCTTCCTTTGTCTTCCACTGAGACATTGAGATTCTTAAGAGTGTGGGATTGAGAGATTGAGAGATTGAGAGGTAGTCTTTCATTCCGTTCACTTCCGTTGAGTGAAGGATTTCCGTTCATTGAAAGAGAGAAATTTCCTTCTCATTGAGAAGAATTTCCGTCTATGGAGAGAGAGATTCTTGAATTCCTTGAGAGATTTCCGTTGAGAATGAAAGTGAGAGCTTAGTGAACACTGAGTTTTTTGAAGCATTCCAAAGGTTTCATTGTTCTTCACTTTGTGAGCGAGAGCTTTGCTTCCCTGCAATACGGGCTACTCTAGACAAAGAAAGCCTTTTCTACTTCAACGACGACTAAGAAAGACTACAAGTTCCTACAAGCATCAACTAAGAGAGCAGCTTCTAGGAGAGATAGCAACATACGACACCTCAATAGAGCCCCAACTATCCTCAACGATTGGCTATTGAGCCTCGACTCCAAGCCTTCAGCAGCTCCTCGTACTCATGCCCTAAAGCGGTTCATCTTTGGCTCCTTATGCTTCTATAGTTTCTCCATCCCATGATGACTACGTCGACTTTTTAGTGCCTCCAAATGACAGCCACGCACACACAGCCAAACGAAGCAGCTGCCCAGATTTCCACGAACAATTCTTGCGGATGGTTCCGATCTGGAAGGAGGCTCTGATTTCGAATTTCCAAGCCTGGAAGTTTTGAGAGGAGCTAACGATCGAACAGAGGGAGTACTACCAGTTAAAGAGAATCCGGTGCTCAGATCGTGATCCAGAGGGGGAATGAGAGGTGTTCCCGGAGGAGTTAACAGCCAATCGTAGTCGTTTTTTATCCCAGTCCAACGTGAAGATATCGTCGGCACCTTTGCTTCTGCCGGGCGTGGTGGATGCGGGGATTCGGTACAGAGAGTGGCTGGAAGATTTGTGGCTTTCTGCAGGCGATTGTGCGTTGACTTCGCCGGGGGAGTGGATCGAGTTCTTGCGCTCCCGCTCTCATCAACGACTGACTACGGGCTCCCATAGCCTCTGCGCCAATGCCATCTACAGCTTCAACAAAGCTATCCGCCAGCCATCTATAGCGCCAAGCAACATTCGGGCTCATCCACGAAGCCACGGCCCTCCTACAAAATTGACACGAGCAAGCAGAACGCCTACGGACCGATTCCATCGACGAAATCTTCAAAGATTCCAAAGCATCTCCAAGATTCCGGTCCTCTAGAAATCGACACGTGGAGGATAGAATCTACCCATGGTAAGGCTACGATGACCCGGGGTTGTGCAGTGGGTCCCTACCTAACCACAGTAAGGCTCCAAGGGTGAGGGCCACCTAAGGTCTATCTACCACCTCACGTAGTTGACACGTGGCAACCTTATCTTATCCATTGCCATGTCATTAGCTTATCCACACTGCCACATTAGCATTGACACATCAGCAATCCACGTCAGCACTGCCACATCATCACCGACTGCCACGTCACCACCTACTACCACATCACCTACCACGTCAGTAGTGACACGTCATCAGCCACATCACCAGGCCACATCATCAAGCCATGTCATCACTGCCATGTCATCTCTGCCACATCAGCAGTGCCACCTCAGCACTGACCCCTGCAGGCACAGTCTCTTGCCAGGCACACTGTGCACACACTGCATGTGCACACTCCTGCCACATCAGCACAAAGTTTCACTGGCACACCTCTTGCTAAGCACAGTGCCACATCATCACTACATGTGACTCACAGTGACACATCATCATTGAGCACCATTTGCACTCCTTTTGCCCCTCCACCTAGATCAAGTCGTATCTCTTGATCTAGGAAGAATTTGAGGGTGCTCCAAAAAGGAAAGTCGCTCGTTTTTTCGTGCTCTATGCGCTCGTTACATCACGCGCACATTTTGGCGCAAGTCACACTCACATTTGAGCCTCACCGTCAAAACCACTTCCTTCACGCACATTTGCCTCTACATCGACGCATCTGACCCAGCACTTAAAAAGAACAAAAGAAAAGGAATTATTTGCTGCTCTTTCATCGATCGACGGTTAGTTTAGATCTAGATCAGAGTAGACTAGATCGCCATAGAGGGGACGCTTTGAATTTCCCCAAGTTGCCAATCTAAGCCATGCCCGAAATTCTCGACTAGTACCTACTCGGAGTCAGTCCATACGCTCACATCCGATTTCACATCATTACATTACCTGAAACCTTACGTTCATCAGTTCAGTGAGCATACTTCAGAGTTCAGAGGCATTGCAGATTGATTCAGTGGGCAGATAGCACTTGATTTCACACACACATGCCACCATTGTAAAGCCTATTCGGCTATCTCACAGCATTGTGCACATCATTTTCAGCCTTGTAAAGCCTCTTGGCTATTCCCGGCATCATTGCCACAAGCCTTGTAACACAGATCAGATCTTATATACTGCAATTCTATCTTCACTGACGGTACAGAGATTTCACTTGGCATCTTCAGTGTATTTGTAGTTGATTCATACAGAGTTTTCCAGGACACTTTTTGAGTACATTGTTTGCACCATGTCGACTAGCAACCTCAATCTGGAGGCATCTGCTAAGTTAGACAACTCCAATTACGGTACATGGAAATACTGAATGGAGACCATTTTTGTGCTTCAGGACAAATGGGAGTATGTCGATGGATCTATACCTAGACCATTGGCCGATCCAGCCACCAGTAGCTCTACTCCATCTGTTGTCACAGTACCAGCAATGGGATCTACATCGGGATCTACATCTACACAAATAGTTTCTGCACCAGTAGCAGATCCTGCCATTGCCCGAGCTCAAGTAGAATGGGATAAGAAAGACAAGTATGCCTATCACCTGATCAAGTAGAATGTGCAAGATGTCATGCTAGGACAGTTCAACACAGTCAAGACATCAAAAGAAGCATGGGATATGTTCGCAGCTCTCTACGAGTCCAAGAACACATCCAGGATTCTCACCCTGAGAAACCAGATCAACCAGAGTTTCCGCAATAGCAATGAAACCGGTCATGCTTATGTACTCCGCATCAAAGACTACAACAATCAACTTGCAGCAGCAGGAGAGACTATGAATCCCACAGAAATGGTTCAAGTAATCTTGAATGGACTAGGAGAAGGATATGAGAATCTAGTCCAGAGTATTGCCATCCAATGGCAAATTCCAACACTGGAAGAACTTCAGTCAGTTCTACTTGGTGAAGAACTCAAGACTCAGGCCATTCAAGCACGTAAAGGTCATTCTAATGATCAGGCATTCACAACTTCAGACAGAAGCAGAGGCAAAGGCAGAAACAGAGGAAGATCATATCAGAAAAGTGGTCATCATCAACAAAATCAAAGTCAGAATCAGCATCAGCATCAACATCATCCTCAGCAACATCAAAATCAGCAAAGAGGAAATCATTCCAACTGAGGAAGATTCCAAGACGAGGGAATGCATCCACCAATGTGTCAAACATTCAATGCAACTACTGTCACAAGTTTGGACACTATGAAAGAGATTGCCGCAAGAAGCAGTACGACCAAGGCAGTCAATCCAGCAGTAATCGAGGGAATTCCCGAGGAAGAGGAAATCATCGTGGTGGACATTCTAGTCACAGTCATTTTGCAACTGAACATGGAAATATGTTTCTTGCAAGTGAGCAATTGCATCAGACTGATACAATGCACCTAGACACTAATTTCAATCCCAAAGAGGATTTCAGCTATCAAGTCGACCAAGTGGAACAGGATCCTTGGTACATCGACAGCGGTGCATCATCTCATATGACAAATCACCAGGAATGGTTCACAGAAATGAAGCCATTAGAAGGTCAAAAGAATGTCATCTACACAGCAAACAATACACCGAATCCGGTTCAAGGGACAGGTGTTATCCCTATGAACAATTTCACTTGTACAAAAGGATTAGTCAAAGATGTGCTCTATGTTCCAAAGCTTAGCAAGAAACTTTTGTCAGTAGGTCAAATGACAGAACACAACTACAAAGTCATCTTCGACGGTGATGAATGCACTATCAGAGACAAATCCAAAAGAGGTCAGCTAGTAGCAAAAGGTGTCAAGGAAGGACGCTTATACAGGATGCTAGCTACAGTACCAGATAAGCATGCCATGTCATCTCAAATGCAACAGATGCCACTATCTGCAAAATGGCACAAGAGATATGGTCATGTCAACTTCAAGTACTTGTTAGATCTCAAGAATCAAAATATGGCAATTGGGATTCCGAAGCTATAGTTTCTTGGAAAAGTTTGTGAAGCATGCTGCTTCGGCAAACAAAAGCGAACCAACTTTGTTAGAAGTACCTCTCGTGCACGAGGTATTCTTGATTTGATTCATACAGATGTATGGGGTTATGCCCAGACCCGCAGCATCAATGGTTCACTTTATTACTTGACCTTCATCGACGACTATAGTAGATATTGTTGGGTCTACTTTCTGAAAGAGAAATCTGAAGTGTTTGCCAGATTTCAAGAATTCAAAGCCATGGTAGAAAACCAGACAGGTAGAAAGATCAAGGTCATGAGATCAGACAGAGGAGGTGAATACATGTCTTCAGCATTCATGAACTTTTGCAAAAATCAAGGCATTCGAAGACAATTTACATGTGCAGATACTCCTCAGCAAAATGCAAGAGCTGAAAGGAAGAATGGGACTTTAGCAGACAGTGCTAGAGCAATGCTTAGTGAAAAGCATCTTCCAAATCAGTATTGGGCAAAAGCAATAGCTACAGCTAACTACTTGCTTAATCGGCTTCCTACCGAACCGATACAAGGTATGACTCCTTATGAAGCATTCACTGGACACAAGCCATGCATTGGACATCTCCGCATATTTGGTTGCATAGCATATGCCCACATACATGATGATCATCACAGGAAATTGGATGCGAAGTCACACAAATGCATCATGGTTGGCTATAGTGAAGAAAGCAAAGCATACAAACTATATGATCCCATCAACCGCAAAGTCATTATCTCCAGAGATGTAATCTTCGATGAGGAATCAGAATGGAAAACCTCATCTACACAGGAGATAGAAGCATCAACTTCACAGTCATTTATAGAACAGGTTGATGAAGAAGAGCAAGAATTGCCAGCAACACCCCAAGCAGCGCCACAGCAGCTCAGACGGTCTACTAGGGAAAGCAGACCACCAACAAGATTGACATATGCTCAGAAAGGCAAAGCAATTCAGGTGGAAACCACCAACTATGCTCTTATGACTACCATCATGGCTACAGAAGAGCCAGTGTACTTCGAAGACGCAGTAGATAAGCCAGAATGGCAAACTGCTATGAATGAAGAAATGGATGCTTTGTATAAAAATAACACTTGGGAATTATGCGACCTTCCACCAAGAAAGAAGGCCATAGCCAACAAATGGGTATACAAAGTGAAGTACAATCCAGATGGCAGTATTCAAAGATACAAAGCCAGATTAGTTGCAAAAGGATTTGCACAACAATATGGCCAAGATTATGATGAGACTTATGCTCCAGTAGCAAAGATGGATTCCATACGGTTCTTGATATCACTAGCGACACTCAGTAAATGGAATGTGTATCAGCTCGATGTCAAGAATGCATTTCTCAATGGTTATCTAGACGAGGAAGTCTACATGCAACAACCCACAGGTTATGTTGAACCAGGAAAGGAGAACAAGGTTTGCCATCTCAAGAAAAGTCTCTACGGCTTAAAACAAGCACCCAGAAGTTGGTACAGTAGAATTGACAAGTATTTTGATGATCTGGGATACATGAAGTCCAATGCAGATCATACTCTCTACTACAAAGTTCAAGGGGAAGCCATTACTATTGCACTTTTGTACGTAGATGATCTGATTGTGACAAGAAGTAAGGATAGCTTCATCAGAAAACTAAAACAAGACTTATCTGCAGAGTTCGACATGAAAGATCTTGGACTTATGCACTATTGTCTTGGAATTGAGTTCTGGAGAGATTCAGATAGCACATTCATGAGTCAGCTCAAGTATGTTGACAGTCTCCTGAAGAAGTTTCATATGGCCGATTGCAAGATTGCAGCCACTCCCATGGAACAGAGTTTGAAACTTACTAAAGATTCAGAAAAGCCTACAGTCAATGACAGATACTACAGGCAACTCATTGGATCTCTTATATATCTGACAATCACACGGCCAGATATTTGTTATGCAGTAAGCTCACTAGCACAGTTTATGGCAAATCCAAAACAGTCTCACTGGAATGCAGCCAAAAGAGTCTTGAGATACATCAGAGGTACAAGACAGTTTGGGATAGAATACAGAGGAAGTCATCCACGGTTGCATGGATACTGTGACAGTGACTATGCTGGAGATCATGAGACCAGGAGATCGACACAGGGATATGCAATTTTCCTTGGTCAAGGTGCTATATCATGGTTGTTAAACAAACAACCAACTGTTTCTTTGTCTTCGACTGAAGCAGAATATAGAGCACTCACTACAGGTGCATGTGAGGCTATATGGCTCAGAAGACTATTGTCAAAAACAGATTACTTTGATGAGTCAAAGCCAACAACAATATACTGTGATAATCAATCGGCTCAAGCATTGGCCAAAAATCCAGTATATCACTCCAGGACAAAGCACATTGATGTCAGAGAGCACTTCATCAGAGAAAGAGTGTTACTTGGTGACATCACACTGCAGCATTGTGATAGCAAAGAAAATGTTGCAGACATCTTTACCAAACCACTCGGTAAAGAGCTATTCGAGAAACACCGACTAGCTCTTGGTTTGATGCAGAGGAAGGACATTCCCATTACAGGGGTGTGATGGAATGTAATGCTCAGTCCTTCTTCGATTCCCCAGAATCATCATCTTGAGGGAAGGCCTACTTCATGATGTTGATCTTGAGGGAAGGTGTTGAGAGTTCACGCTCAACATCATGTGATCATGTGTGCATAGCACCATCACGTGATCATATGTGCATAGCACTAACCTTATAGAGTGCTATAAAGGAAAGGGTTAGATCCCCTAACCCTAACCCTAAAAGGGTTTGTATATATTCTATTTTTTCAACTAATTCTAGTGTACAGTTAGTCATTTGTGGTGTGCTCTCTAGCTGTGCCCTCTCTCCTCATCTCCACTCTTCTCCTCTCCCCTCTTCATATTTTGTCAAGCTACCCATAACATCATCAATCTTCAGTACTACACTAGGTACGTAGTTACTGACAGCTGTATGGAAGGTATCCCATGAGGATGGCAATGAACACGATAAAATTTCCTTAGACTCTAGATCAAAATTCATCTTTTGAGCCTGAAGCTGGCTGAAAATAATATTGAATTCATTCAAGTGAGAAGCAATGGAGACCCCTCGCTTCATCTACAACTCAAACAACCTCTTCATGAGGTAAACTTTATTAGAGGTAGTTTTCTTTTCATAAGTGGCACATAATTTCTTCCACAAATCTTCCGTAGTCTACTCATTTACTACTGTGAAACAAATCGACTCTGCAAGATGAAGTCTAACAGTAGACTTTGATAATGCACCCAACTCATTCCAACCATTTTCGAATGTATTTGCAAGCTTAGCTTCAATCCTTGCCAAGGGTTTAATCTCCTTCCTTTGAATAAGCACATCCCTTATTTGCTCTTTCCACAAAGAAAATTTTGTCCCATCAAACTTTTTAATACTGAAAATCTCCTTTTTAGGCATGGAAGAGGATGACATGATGTAAATAAAGTAAAATCCCAAATGCCAGTGCCTGAGTGCAAGAAAGAATCACAACAAATACTAGGTGCACCCAAATATGTATGCCACAATGGAGAGTAATGCCACCAAAAGCTCAAAGCTAAAAGCATCAAAATGCATCTGACTCATGTGCATATACTATGCATCCATATGAACAAATCTGGCCCGAAAGGAAATGCGAACTGCAATGACAATCCAAATGCCAGTAAAAGTGCTAAAATTATAGCACTCTGTAGCAACTTTTTCCTGTATTGAATAGCCAATATATTTTAAATGATAACTCAGATGCCAAAACTATAAACATCAAAATTATAGCCAACTGATAGCTCTAAAAACTTATAGTTTACTACAGATCCAAATTCCTTATGGATTATCTAATATTAACCGCTGAAAACAACCTCTTGTTCACTTTTTCCAGTTGGGCTGCTGTCAAATTATCGAAACCATAAAACACAGGCATATAGGGAATCATAAAATTTTCTACAAATCTCATATTGAAATGCTTTCAAAAGAGACTAAATTCTTCATAGTTGGAAAGATATTCAGGATAGAAGCAAGCTTCATAGACTACAACTTTTTGTTGTCTTGCAAGTCTGATAACTTTCGATGATAATCCAGATTAGAAAACTTCCAAATGTGGAGGCTACCCTAAGGATATTTACATGGGAATGGAGTGTGTCCTCTACAGTTCAAGGTTCTTGTGTGTGAGTGCTAAATCTATGGATGGTTGTAGGATGTGGTCGTATTCTTCTTCCCATTGAATTTCAATGTCTAGCTCCTCTTGAGGTAAGTAGCAAGCCTCCTTGAGTTGATGTTGTAGTTGCAGGGAGCATTTGTGTTGGGCATGCAATCTAACATTTAGGGATTCTATCTATTTTTTCTAGGGTGCATGAGCCCGCTCGGTGGTGTTTTTGTAGGCCTTGAAATTTTCTTCAATATCAATGTAGCATCATTCAAGCCCATGGGGATGATCTTTCTCCACCACTAGCTCACCCTCTAGTAGAGTCAGCTACTCCTTGAAGTGCGATTGCGGTAATACGGCTCGCTTGTGCCATTTCTTTCAGTTCATCGTGGATTTCTTTGACAAAAACCACTCTATTATGTTCATTTTGTAGTTCTTGCACCAAGTTGTTTACCTTGAGCTTGGTGAGGGTAAGGTCGATGGTGGTGGTTGATTGAGTTTTCTGGATCCATTTATGCTATGTGCCGAGAACTCCATGTCTTCTCATCAGAAGCCTTGGCTCTGAGCTCTCAGTATTCATTGGGAGAGCTATAGTTGGAGGAGGAGCAATGGGCCAATGCCTTTGATCTAGTTGGGTCCAAGTGGAGTAGGTTGGCATTCCATGGGCTCCTTGCCCTTGATGCTAGCAAGCAATACCTCCATTTGTTGTCTTATGTTGTGGGGTGGGGGCCTTGAGGTACATGGCTATAAGGTTCATCAAAGTTAAACAACAAGTCTGGATCCAGTTGATTGTTGATGGGATCCATCGAATGCTATTGTTGTTGTTGTGCTAGAACTTTCAAGGTTACAATTGGGGGTATGGGCACTTGCTGGCTACTATTACCCACCTAAGGGTTTGAGAGTTGAATTTGAAGACTAGAGGTGGGGGCTATTGCCTTATCCTTGTGGTGTTTGGTCATGATGTCTACCCATCGAGTTTTGTGGCTTCGACTCTCTCTTGTTCCTCCTAGGATTCATTGGCCCTTTATGGTCAAGGCCTAGTTGCCACTAGGTGTCTGGGTCTTGGATTCCAATCCACTGCACTAAAGGTATTGATAGCCCATTGTTTCAATCACATATGACGGGGATCAAGGGCATGATCATCATTAGATTTTCAATTTTATTTGCACCAGCTTAGCACATTATTGTCAGAGTTTTGTATAATAGTACTTTGCCTAGTTGGATTTGAATTGAATGGGGTCAGACAGCCAGAGAAGAAGATTTCATAGTATAATGTTGTAGTGGTCAAACATACCCACCTTTGTTAAGAATTGGAGGACTTTGGTGGGTACGACATAGGCAAATCCTTCCCTTTGTCCTTGCTATCATCCCAATCGATGATCTTGCTCAATTTTTCTTCTAGATTGCATTATTTGATGAAAGGCTCGGTCATGATAGGGAGACCAAATACATGTTGGATGGTATCAATGCTAAGCTAGAAATGCACGGTCTTGCCCTTGTCATTGACCAGATAGGTAACATTGGTTCCATTTTGTCATAGTTGTCAATGAACTAAGCCATGAGCTTAAGGCCTAAGAAGCACGAGACTCAAGAGCTATTCTGCTACCAAACCAAGCCCTAGTCCCTCAAGGTGTGGCACAACTTGGGGTCCCAGAATGCTTGGTAGCTGCGTGCACTATGGAAGAAGAGCTGGGAATCTAGATTTGGTTTGTAATGAAAGAGTAAGTGCACCACTACACTCCCCATGCTTCCATCCACTACTGGCCCAAAGGTGAGGTGGTCGATGTGGTGACTGAATGTGTAGAGTGGGGCCACCATTTGGGATCTCTTTCTTCCCTTGGTCTGGTGTGTGGTGGACTGGTGTTGTGGTTGCTATTAAGGCTTAGGATATGGCCTCATCTCATCTTCTATGATGTGTCCCAAGAGAGAGAGAGAGAGAGAGAGACAGAGAGAGAGAGAGAGAGAGAGAGATGGAGGGGGTTATGAATGAATATGGGATGATAAAGGCAAAAGGAGCTGCAGCAGCAATGGAGAAAGTGGTAGGAGTAGCGAGGCTAGTGGTGCCACCAAAGGGGACATTGGATTCCATGTTATCAAAGGAGTCATTGAAGAGATCATTGGGGATGGAGGACATCAAGAGGGCACAAATAATAGAATTGATCTTATCAAATTGTCAAACAATAAAATAAAGGAATATCAAAACAATTGAAAACAAGGTAAATGGTGTTAATGAAGATTGGTGGTGCTTAAAGGTGCATGAAGCTAAAGAGGCCAAAAGGAGGATCCAAAGAGGACATAGTCTCATCAGGTGGGAAGAAAAAATAAATTCCTTAGCCCACAATAGATACACTTTGATGACTATAAAGATGATTTCTCAGCAATTGACAAAGTAGATCTCCAAATAGGAGATGCTAGGGTATGTCAGATTTCCAAATATTTCACTTGCTTAACTCATTATTACTTTTTCTTTTCCCATGTAAATGAAGGAAAAATTGATGTAATAGGGTGTATCATGGGGTACAAGGGTTGTATTTTGGTTCGTGTGACCAGGTTTGGTTGTAGAAGGTTCTATTAGGTGTGATTGAGAGACTCATGGAGATGGTGGCATGATTATAGGATCTTGGTGGCTTCTACTATGACATCATCTATGATGTTCACTGGATGTATCTTGGTGCCTTTATATTGGGCTCTCCACTCTTGAATAAACAATCTCCATTTGCTTCATTCGATTGTCTCCTTGTTGTTGTTCCATCATGTGGTATCAGATCCACGTCCACCCTCCTTGAGTCCTCTTTGATTCCCCTAGATTCTCCTAGATTCTTCATCTTCCTTGGATGAAGTTTTCTCTTCCACCTTCCTTCCTAATTTTCCTTAAGCTTGTTCTACCACTCTAGGTGACCATTTTGTGAGCCCTTTCTACTATAGCTTCCCTCACTAGGGCGCACATGCACCCCATATGACTTCTCAAGCTAGTCCTCCTACAGCCCGTGGCGACACTATCTACAGTTTGTGCCATTTCAAGAAATGCAACTCGTTGGAGTCAAGATTATGTAATTCCTCTCAAAGGAGGCTGGGCAACACAAAGATCTATCCATAGTTCAAATCTAATCTGATATGATCCACTGAACAAGGAGAAAACACGAAAAAACCAGTCAATTTAGGAGAAAACATTGTTTTCTCACAGTTGATGAAGGTGCTACTGCCCCCGGTGATGTGACGTGCCATTCTACCCAAGCTTAGTATTGGGTCTTATCTAGCAGTATACCTTTCATTGTGCATCAAAAGCCCTCAAAGAGCTGCTCTCATTTCATCGAATTGCATCCTCCATTCTCAGTCTGTTGATGGAAGCTTGTAGTTGACTAGTGAGCTTGTTTTCATTATGTTCTTCATTTTTTTCTTATATACATTGTGTGTATCTGAAAGACAATATGCCAACGTCTTGTGGTGGCACGAGTGAAATCCCATCAAAGAAATCAAACAAGGTGAAGACTACTCGGAGGCTAAAGTACAAGGTGAAGAAGACCCTAGTTAAGAGGTTTTGGGAGAAGACAACTAGTTATACGTATGCCAAACAACTAGGTTTTTCTGAATTTTTATCCAGCAATTTGCATTTATATGGTAAAGGTGATTTCTTTGTTCATAAAAATTGATTGTTTGTAAAGGGATTAGACACTACCACCATTAATTGGTAAGACTTTCCTAAATGGCCATGAAAACCAAGATTGATAAATTTGAGGGTGAAGGTTTCCATACATGGCAAACCAAACTGAAATTTATTCTCATGAAAAAGGGAATCTAGAATATTTCTAATGGAAAAGAAAAGAAACCAAATACCAGGGAAGGAGAGGCATCATGGTTACCCAAGGATGAAAAGGCACTAACCATAATTGCTCTTGGATTGAATGATTCTTTTATCCATCGTATTGATGGCTGTGAGACCGCTCATGCTGCATGGAATTGTCTTTGGAGCATAGGGGAAGAGTTCCAAGTTTAGATTGCTCATCAAATTCTTTGATCTGAAATTAGATAGAGGAGAATCCATCTCTTCACATTTAAACTCCATGAAGAGCATACTGACTTAGTTATCTAGCATCAAGTTTGATCTTGATGATGACATTGTAATTGCTATCTTACTCAAAAGCCCACTTGAGGAATATGGCACTATTGTCACTACTGTCACCAATATACCAGAGATTAGTTTGGTGGAAATTGAGGCATCCCTCTTGAAAGAGGAAAGGAAAATGAAGAGGAAAGGAAAATGAAGAGGAATGACTACAAAGAACATGGGGCATATTTTGTCAAAAGGAACTTTAAGGGATCCACCAGCAAAAGTAAGATAAAGTGCAACTTTTGTGAAAAGCCTGGAAATTTTGAGAAAGAATGCTATACAAAGAAGAAATACTCAGCAAACCTTGTTAAAGAAGTAGAGAAAGAAGAAGAAGAAGAACCAGAGGAGTTTAAAGCTCTCACTCCCTTTGACACCCACGTCAATCTTGATGAGGGTGATGACCCATTTGTTTTCTAAGTTGTTTGTGTGTGTGGTCAATAAGGGTTCTCTGCCCTGGGATGTCCCCCTTCAATGATTGTTAGTCCTTTGTTTGAGGTTTTACTTTGTTGGTCCCATGGGCATTTCCATACATAGTCATTGTCCAATCCTCTAGTTGTTAACCAAAAGTCCTAGGAGTGAATCACAGGATGGGGCCATGTGTGTTGCCACATGATGGTGGGCAAGCCATGGAGCATCCCATGTACTACTGTTGAGGGATGAGGTCATCAATTTGTGGGGGGTTATGAAGGACAAATTGATGTAATGGGGTGTACCAAGGGGTACACGGGTTGTGTGTTGGAAAGTGTGACCAGGTTTGGTTGTAGAAGGTTCTATTAGATGTGATTGAGAGATGCATGGTGATGGTGGCATGATTATAGGATCTTGGTGGCTTCTACTATGACATCATCTATGATGTTCACGGGATGTATCTTGGTTCCTATATATTGGTCTCTCCACTCTTGAATAAACAATCTCCATTTGCTTCATTCCATCATCTCCTTGTTGTTGTTCCATCAATAAATCCATTGATTTGCATGCAGAAAGACCACACCTTCAAGCACTCCCATTTAAAATAAAAGTATTTCAATGAGAAATAAAAGTGATCAAGTTAAGTGTCTAAAGAAAATGCCATGTCATTTCAAGAGAATACCATGTCTAAAGAAAATGCATGTATAAAGAAAACGCATGTCATTTCAAGAGAATGCCATTGTAGGTACGTTGATGACTATGGAAATAATTGCTTAGAAATTGACAAGTAATCTATGAAAATGTTGGTCAAGTAGATTTTCCTAATTGACTTGCTTAACTCTTTTGCTTTTCCATGTAAATCCATTGATTCTCATGTAAAGTGTCATGCCTTCAACCACTCCCATTTAAACAAAATGTATTTTAACCAAAAAATAATAATCAATATATGTCTAAAGAAAATGCATGTCACAAGAATCCTACAGTAGTATGGAACTCTAGTCAACATGTACAAGAAATATGGTACAATCATAGGTCTATCTAGAGCATAAAGAAGGGTCATAATCCATTGCAAAGATATGGTCAATGGGGCTACTATGTATGACTACGCAGGCACTCCCATAGGCTCTAGAGGTAGGGGTTATTGAAGCATAAAAATGACTAGATATTGCACAAGTATATGGACTATTATAGGCTAGGGAAGCTGATTGGTCGATTGTAACTACCATGTAGCAATCGTGAATATGTGTGAGGATAGGTGAGGCCATTATCATTATACTAGAGTATGTTTAACTTGTGTAGCTGATGACTTTAATTATTCACTCAAGAGGATATTAGTAATGCTTATATTCAAATAGAATATGCTTAACTTGTGTAGTTGGTGGATTTGCTTGCAAATTTCTTTTCATGTAAATGCAGAGCCATGGATCATGGTGTAGATAACAAACATAGCAATTTTCATATTCATTTCCTTTGTAGTCATTGGATGTGGCCTACACTATCTTGACTCTTGCCTACATTGTACTCTTCCATTTGTATTATCTTTTTGTTAGTTGACTAGTGCTCTTCCATTTGTATTGTCTTTCTCTTTGTTGAATAGTGCTAGCTCCTCTACTTGTCATTTGCAAGCATTTATTTTGTCTTTCCTTCATGCCATGCCTGTGAAGAGAGTGGGAGAGAAGGAAGAAGTCTCACTTGCAGCTTTCTCACATACACAATGGGGGAATATACACAAAGGTGGAGGCTGAAAATAGTTTTTCTCTTCTTAGTTGTGAAAGCCAAAAGAACTCTAAGTTCAAAAGAATAGGTGAACCCTATATGTGGGTCTCAAACCAAACTCATCTAACTAAGGTGGCTAACTGAGCCACTAGCTAGAGTACATAAAGATAGTTGTCATCCAACTATTATTCATGGGTGGTGTACCAATCGCATTTATAGCTAACAAGTCGGTGACATAAATGCACAATGGTCACCCTAGCATATCATGAGTGGAGCTCGATATCTCAACACCCCCCCTCGAGCACAATCCCAATTCCTACACACCAAGCAGGTCTTTGAACTTGCACAGCTTCTCTGCGCCCAATGCCTTCGTGAATATGTCAGCTACCTGATCCTATGTGTTGACATAAACTAGATCAATAAAACCTACTAGAACCTTCTCCTGCACATAGTGATAATGCACCTCAATGTGCTTTGTTCTAGCATGATAGACTGGGTTATTTGCCAAGTGTATACTATTCATGTTGTCACAATAAATGACAACTGGCCCATCTATAGACTGTTGCATATCATAAAGTAGCTTATGCAACCAAGCTACCTCACATGCAGCCATTGCTGCACCCCTGTACTCAGCCTCTATGCTTGACAAGGCAACTGTAGGCTGTTTCTTGCTACTCCAAGTGACTGCAGCACTCCCAAAAGAGAACACATATCCATTGGTAGATCGTCTATCAGAAATACTACCAGCCCAATTAGCATCAGTGTATCCATGCAAATGTATCTGAACCCCAGTCTCATAAAATAGTCCATACTGAACTGTGGACTTCACATACCTCAGTATGCGTCTAACCGCATCCAAATGCGGTTTCCTTGGAGCCTGCATAAACTGACTTACCAAACCAATAGCATAGCTCAAATATGGCCTGGTAATAGTCATATAAATCAAACTTTCTATTATGCGTCTGTACATAGTAGGGTCTTCTAGAAGCTCACCTGCATTTGCGCTCAATTTCACATTCTGCTCCAAAGGAACTGAAATAGGCTTATAGCTTGTCATCCCATATATTGACAGCATGTCCAATCCATACTGCTTCTATAAGAGCCATATCCCACTTGTGGATCTAATCATCTCAATGCCCAAGAAGTAACGCAGCTCTCCCAAATCCTTCATCTCAAATTTCTGCTTCAATGGCATTTTCACATGAAGGATATCTTCATCACTATCACCTGTGATGATCAAATCATCAACATAAATGACAAGCATCATAATACCTTTCTCTGTTTTTCTCACATAAAGTGAGAAATATGCCTTGGAAATCTGAAAGCCAATAGTGACAAGATACTATCCTATCTTGTTAGACCATGCTCTGGGTGCTTGCTTTAAGCCATACAAGGATTTCTTAACCTGCAAACAAACTCAGGATGAACAGCATGAACATAACCTAGTGGTTGCTCCATATAGACCTCTTCTTGCAAATCACCATGCAAGAAGGCATTCTTTACATCCATGTGATGTAAAGAACATCCCTTTGATGTAGCCATAGCAATGACTACTCTTACGGTTGCCATCCTTGCAACCGGACTAAATGTTTCTTCATAATCAATGCCATATGTCTGTGCATACCCCTTGACAACTAATCTTGCCTTGTATCTATTCACAGAACCATCTGCATTGTGCTTCACCTTATACACCCACTTGCAGCCAATTGCATTTTTGTCTTTAGGCAAAGGCACCAATTCCCATGTGGCATTTGCTTCCAAGGCATCCATTTCTTCATCCATGGCTTTCTCCCATTTTTCTTTTCCCATGGCTCACTCAAAAGAGGTGGGTTCTGGCACTTTGGCCATATAGGCATAGTGAATGGCTGTAAATCCATCATATTTTAGCCTATCCATAGGATACCTAGCTCTGGTAGACCTGCACAAAATAGGCTCACTACTAGGTGCTCTCAAAGCATCCCTTGTCTTCCTTACTCCGGGTGTAACAATAGAAGGAATACCCAACTCATCATCAAGGCTCTGTTCTGAGCCAATGGATTCACCATCCACATAAGAGTGACCTACATTCACATTAACCATGGGCTGATCTACTTTCTCTTTTCCTTTCGTGATACTTGCATACCACTATCTGCATTGCTTTGAGGAGATCCTCGTGTTCTCAATCTGCCTGTCCATGGTAAAGTATGTGAACCACTGCTAGAGGACACTACATGTCCACTAATATTTTGTGATTGCTGCTGTGAATTCTGTGCAGCATTACCATTTCGTGCATCTACATCATCAATCACATTTACTGGTTTATACCAGCTGCTTATCTCATAAAAAACAACATCTTTACTCACTATAAACTTACAAGTAGAAGGGTTATAGCATCTATACCATTTCTACTGCAAAGAATAACCAATAAAGATGCACTTCTTAACTTTTGGATCCAACTTGGATCTCAACTCATCTAGCACATGAACATAGGCAATGCAACCAAAAACTTTCAGATGAGAAATATCTGGTTTCCTACCAGTATACTTCTCCTCTGGCATCATGCCATGTATTGCTGCAGTGGGAGTCATGTTCATTATGTAGACTACTGTAGCAACTGCTTCAGCCTAATAATAATCTGGAGGTTTTTTCTGTTAAGCATGGCACGAGATACCTCTCCAATATGCCTGTTTTTCCTTTCTTCAAGTCCATTTTGTTGTGGGGTATGACTGCGTGAATATTGCTGCTTTATGCCATGCTCCTGCAGGAAACTTGTAAACTCATTTGAGAGGTACTCTCCCCCTCCATCTGACCTTAGGCATTTTATTTGTAGGCCTGTTTCTTTTTCAACCATAGCTTTAAAAGCTTTGAACTACCCAAACACTTCATTTTTCTTTTTCATAAAATACACCCAAACTTTTCTGCTATAGTCATCAATAAAAGTGACAAAATAATGATAGCCTCCAATAGATGCAGCTTTAGTAGTCCAAACATAAGAGTGGATTAATTCCAATGGCCTCTTACTCTCTTGAACATGTTTAGGAAATGGTTTCCTTGCCTGTTTTCCAAATTGACAGGCTTCACATACCTTATGCATTTCTGCAACCTTGAACTTCGGCAATCCTGCAACAATATTTTAGGCCTGCATTAATTTAAGTCATTGTACATTAACATGACCAATGTGTTTATGCCAGATATCAATATCTGCAACTACACCGCTCCCATGTGCAAACATTGCTGCACTCAATTCAGGCATGTCTGCATCTAACGTAAACATCCTGCCCTTCTTCTTCCCTTTCGCTATCAAGCGACCTTAATTTTTCATATCCTCAACAAAGCATCCATGAGGATTAAATCTGACCTGCAAGCCCTGCTCAACCATTTGACCAATAGAAACCAAGCTCTTGGTGATATTCGGGACATGAAATACATCAGATAAGTATTTCTTTTTTCCATCCTACATAGACAAAGGAATTTTACCAATCTGCATAATAGGATGTGCAATATCATCACTAGTCTCCACAAATGCTGGTCTTTTTATTTTCCTTGCATCTTGCATCCATTTTGCATGACCTGTCATGTGGTTTGGCGCACCTAAGTCAACATACCACACATCATTGCTTTCTTCTGCACTTGTCATAGAATTGGTCATGTGCTACACCATAAACAGATGCTCATTTCTGTCATCACCCTGTCTACTAGAGGATGCATAATTGCCTTGTTGCAATTTTCCAGTCATGATGTCATTTTGCTTTTTATAGAAATCTTTAACCATATGACCCATTTTACCACAGTAGTAGCATTGAACATTGTTGCTTGCATTTTGGCCTCTCTACCATCCAACATGACCTCTTTGGCTCCCCTTGCCTCTAAAGTTACCATGTCCTTCTCCACAGGACTGGTTTTCTTGAATTTGCTGCATATTCTGATTTCTGCCATAGCCTCCAGATTGTCGGCCTGCTCTACCTCTACCTCTACCTCTTCCAACATTTGAGTAGAAGACAGCTTGTGTTGAAGTTGCTCCTAAAGAAGATGCACCACCATTTCTCTGCTCTTTAGAAATTAGAAGAGCAATTAACTCCTCAAAATCAAGAAAATTATCATGGACGGCAATGGATGTCCAGAATTGTGCATAATCCTTTCCTAGACCATTCAAGGTCAAAGAAACTAAATCGTCATCTTCCACTAGTGACCCAATAGAAGCAAGTGCATCTGCAATCTTCTTCATCTTCATGTGGTAGTCATTGATGCTCATATTTTCTCTCTGCACATTATGCAACTTCTGCTTAAGCTGCATTTTCCTGGCTTGCATATTTGTGCTATACATTTTTGTCAAAGTATCCCATGCCTCCTTTGGCATGCTTGCATCCTGAATATGCACAATCATAGAATCTGAAATACTGATAGACAGCTAGTACATAACTTTTTTGGCTCTCTCATGCCAGCCTTTAAATGCCTACAACTCCTGTTGATTGGGAACATTAGGAATAACTGGTTCTTGTTCAGCTCGAGTAATGAGCTCCCAATAGCCTTTTCCCTTAAGGAAATTCGTCATTCTAAACTTCCATGCTTGGAAGTTATTCTTGTCAAGATTTTTACTGACAATCTATGAAAGAGCATCAGACACCATTACAGAACATTGTAAAATATTCTGTCACTGTAAAAAAACACAACTTCTGCCTCACAAGGGCAAATCTACAAAACTGTCGAGAGTGGTATTTGACCACACAATCACATCCTAGTGATGATTATGCATCAATAGGCAATAAGAATGATTCTGTCACTCCCAATATCTCTGCGCATAGGCATACGATGTAATTTCTATGATAACTTTTCATCGACCTGCAGAACAATGGTCACACAGCAAAAACAGGGCACTTTCCTGAGTGCTTGTGGAAAACTTCCGCCACCAAAACGGGCCACGAAATGGCCTCGAATTAAAAAAAAAATTCACCGAGGGTTTTGCCTCGTTCCCGTAGCATATATTGCCCTCTTGCCACATCGCGAAGGGCGTCCCAATCTGAGACAGTGCACTCTTGCACTTTTCGGTTGTGCTACCTGCAGAGATTTGCTCCCAAACTCGAAAAAAAAAGGAAAGCAACACTGATCCTCTTACTAGGACACCGCGAACTTGGTTTGCTTTCTTGATCTCCTTACCATAAACTGAGGTTTGATACCATGTGAAGAGAGTGGGAGAGAAGGAAGGAGTCTCACTTACAGCTTTCTCACATACACAATGGGGGAATATACACAAAGGTGGAGGCTGAAAACAGTTTTCCTCTTCTTAGTTGTGAAAGCCAAAAGAACTTTAAGTACAAAAGAATAGGTGAACCCTATATGTGGGTCTCAAACCAAACTCAGCTAACTAAGGTGGCATAATAACTGAGCCACTAACTAGAGTACATAAAGATAGCTATCATCTAGCTATTATTCATGGGTGGTGTACCAATCGCATCTTTAGCTAACAAGTCCGTGACATAAATGCACAATGGTCACCCTGGCATATCACAAGTGGAGCTCGATATCTCAACAATGCCACCTTGACTCTATCCTTGATATGTGTTCTACTCATTCTCTTTCATTGATCTATATCCTAGAGAGAGGTTTCTTCAAACTACATGAGATATTTCATGCGTGGAGCTTTGAATTTTAAAAGAATACAAATCCCTATGATAGTGATGAGTGAAAACATTCTGAATCAATTAAGTCTATAAAACATAAGTTTGGAACAAGATTACGCACATGATATTTGCTCCCAATCAATGTATCCTTGATGCTCATGGATTTGTGCAATGAAAATGTTAAAAAACTTGGAGAAGTTCAATCAAAGTTTGGCTATTCCAGTCATTTGACTAGTCAACTATGATGTTTATTATCTATTTTTGTTTACTGGACTCTCAAATCTATATGCTGTCTGAGATTCATTCATATTTCAAGTCTCCAAGTGTCACTAACACTTTGGAAATTATGCTTATCATCATGATGTATGAGATGAATTTACATTTCAATGATTTCTTTTTGCCATACATTTATGAGATATATGGGCTTTTATGTACAAGAGTAGACATTGCCCTTGTTCTACCGACAAGTGGTAAGACCCTTTTCATATTTGATTTAATTGAAGGCATATGGGATGCATGTGATCATAAAGTTGAAGTCAACTTGCTGGAGGCTACTCTTTTGGTAGCGTACTTCACTACTAAGAAAGGAGCAGTAAAACAAAGGAGCTATACCAACAATGATATGCTTGTGCTCTCGGAAACTATGAAGACCAAGAAGAAAGAACCGGACCAAGATGCTGCAAATACCTCTACCGTGAGGAATTGACTGAGGAGACTTTCATCTAGGAGGGCATTGGCCCTAAACTCTTAGATTAGGATTGTGTGTTTGGAGTCAATAAGGTGGTCTGCCATGGATAGTCCATCCTAAAATGATATGTTTTTCCTTTAAGTTAGTTGAGTGTGCATGTTGTCCATGTACTTGGTAGCTCTAGAGACACCACCCATTGTAACCAAGAATCCTAGGAGTGAGTCACAGGTTGGGGCCATGTGTGTTGCCACATGATGGTGGGCAAGCCATGGAGCATCCCATGTACTACTGTCGAGGGATGAGGTCCTCGATTTGTGGGGGGGTGTTAGAATAAATTGATATTTTGGGCATAGCATATGGTCTAGACATTATTGATTTTAGGATTGTGTGTGAAGTTGTGTGAGCACTTTAGTCAGTGAGTCTAGTGACTTGGCAGCTAGGTATGTTAGGTTGGTGTGATGTGTGGGATTGGAGTGATCATAGGAGGTAACTGATTAAGCTAATTATGGAGATGATTGTAGATCTGAGATCTACCAACATGGAGGCAATTTCCTATATATGTAACTACTCATGAATAAAGTGTTGTTCAATGTGCCTCAACATTTGCCTCATTATCTACACTATTCCAATAGGGTAAGAATAGGGTGGAGCTGTGGTATACAGTCAGCAAAAGGTGTATGGATTAGGGTTTGTGGATGAAAAGTTTTTTTGTGTAGTTTGTTCTAGGTTTGATTTTTTCTTGAATTAATGGTTGGTTTTGCAGTTTTTTTCTTTTGTCTAAAGGTTGTCAAGATAAATCTGGGAATAGGGGAAATCAAACCCACTATTCCTAGAAATGTTGAAGAGACTTCTTCCACTATAGCCACCAGTCATGCATCTCCTATACCTACCAATGCACTAAAGCCCATAGAGGATACACAAAGTGACATCAATAATTGGATACAGATGTTGGCTACAATAGATAATTGTAAAGCAACACATCTAATGTTGCTAGATGTGGATGCCCAAATGATACAACTAGAAGCACCAATCTGGGACGATGAATAAGAAGTAAAGGAAATGCTAGTCTTTATGATAGGCATCAAATGGGACACTGACCCTAAAGAGTCCATAATAGAAGGCTACAGGAGTGGGATATGGAAACAGAAGCTGATAATGTAACCTTGGAAGGCCAAGTATTTGACAATGACTTGGCAATCCTACAAGCACTCATGGCCATTTTTGAATACCCCAAGATCGGCCCTCCAGCACAATCCAATAGCAGTAGGTCCAAGAAAAAAAAGGAGGGTATCCAGTGCCAAGAGGCTAAGATAGAACACTTCAACGAATTTGAAAGAATGCAGACTAGAGTGGTAGAATTGTACTTAACTAAGCCCATAAAAGCACGAGTCCCCAAATTTTAAATGGGATCCTAAAGGGATTGAAGGTGTTTGTATGCGCAAAGAACCACTCCTTGGGAGTGCGGCTCCTATTGAAAATCCATCACTGGTCCCACAAAGCAAAAAGCTTAGAAAGTTCAAACCCAATGTGAGGATGAAGAGTGAAATGATGAATAGTCAAAAAAGAAGAACAAGGGAACACATGTGAATTGGACCAAATATCTTCCAGTGGAGCTAGCAGCCAAGCAAGCACCTCAAAGTGCCATGGAGTTGTGGAGACTCCCTAGTGTATTTCTAGAGATGCCTTGCTTGTGCTGCAGCATGCATCTGAGGCCTACCTAGTAGACCTGATGGATGATACCTAGTTGGCTGCCATCCATAGAAAAAGGGTCACGGTGACCGTTGCAGACATGCAATTTATTGTACGTCTTAGGAAGCCCAAGGGCACTTAGGGATTTTGTATGTTCCACCTTGTACTCTACCTATGGGCATCTATCTTGTACTCTACCTACGGGCATCTACCTTGTACTCTGCCTATAGGCATCAATATAATAAAATGTCTTTTTTAGAATTGTCTATGTATTTGCAATCTATTAATTTACTTACATGCACTCTCAATGTATACAAATGCAAAATGAAATAATAAACATCAAATCTTAATAGAACATGCAACAGGAAATAATACTCAATTTTACTTAACATAGAAAAGGAAACAATGTTCTGTAAATGAGAAGAGAAAATTATTTGAGAATGGTGTTCTTTATTTACATTGAGTAGTATCACAAAGATCATCAAAGCTTGAATGCCTAAGCTACTCTAGTCTACGCACTATGAAGTGGACCAAATCATGTGTCTGAGAACAAAAATAAAGCTACACTACACCTAATCAAAACAACATGATCGGCAGTAGGATAGATGGGCCTCATCTTCACCATCTGATTGAGGACCCTAAACTTCATGATGTTTATCTTTCCATCTGGTGATAATTGTCGATGGAACACCAAAATGTGTTGAGCCACTCTGTTGATGTAGTGGTTGATCGATGCCATCCCCCCACCAGAAGAACCTCTGGTTCCACCCTTGCGTCTAGCATACTCCATCAACCCATAAAATATCCTGCAACCAACATATTACATAAAATCCAAAGATTATATAAATGAATAAAATATCATTTTTTAAGAATTAATAAGAATAAGGGTTTTTTTCTAAGTAAAAATCATATCTTTAAGAAATTTTATTTGGGAGGCCATTGGGACCCTAGCAACCATGCCCATAAATTTTATGCCAAAAAAAGCCTGCCATCCCAAAATCCGACATCATGCGACTAGAGCCCAGTTTCTATAGAGCCCAGACCATGCCCATAAATTTTATGCCAAAAAACCCTTGCCAGCCCAAAATCCAACATCATGTGACTAGAGCCCAGTTTTTGCAGAGCCAGGGCAGGGGTTTTTTTGGCATAAAATTTATGGGCATGGTTGCTAGGGTCCCAGTGGCCTCCCAAAAAATATTTCTTAAAGATATGATTTTAATCTATGAAAAAACCATAACTCTATTTACACAAATGGAATGGGAGGGGCAAGTGGCAGGGGCATGTGTGAGGGGCAAGTGGCAAGGGCATGTGTAAGGGGCAAGTGGCAGGGCAAGTGTGACAGTGGTAGGATGTCCTAGGTTCAAAATCATAACATTTGGTTGGGTTTTCTACCCTAAACCCTCAATCTTATTTTTCATTCCCTAAATCAAATTTGGGAGGCCTCTAACACCCTAGCAACCATGTCCATCCTTTTCAAGCCAAAAACCCCCCTGGAAACCCTAAATCCAACATCATGCGACCAGAGCCCTGTTTCAGCACCGACATCATGCGACCAGAGCCTGTTTCAGTAGAAACAGGGCTCTGGTCACATGATGTAAGATTTAGGGTTTCCATGGGGATTTTTGGCTTGAAAATGATGGACATGGTTGCTAGGGTATTAGAGGCCTCCCAAATTCGATTTAGGGAATGAAAAATAAGATGTGGATGTCTTGGGTTTAAAAGTCATAAAATTTGCTTGGGTTTTTTGCTCTAAACCATAAACCCTATTTTTTATTCTCTACCACTTGAACAAAAACAATGATTTTTGTTCCTAAAATGGAACCTAGAATTACATTGATGATTTTGAATCACATGATGAAGTTGGCAAAGCTACATACCTTTTTTGCCTCATCGTGGAGTACGTGAGCTTATAGTGTCCAACTGGACTCCCTTTTATGGTTGATCTTGAACTTCATGTTGGCTTGAGGTGCCAGCTTCTTCATCTCTTTCCCCAAACAATTCCCTCTTCAAATTCATGAACTGCTCATTGGACATGTCGTACTCTGTTGCAGCATCCTCGATTGCCTTCTGTGTTAGTTGGATTGCCTCTAGATCGGTGAGGCTTGAGTCATCAAAGTGTGCAATCTCACTGATTGTTGGATTCACTGGAGCATCAAAGTCAATGACATCATTAAAAGTGTCACTGAAAGGCACCTCATCCTACGGTTTCTTCCATCACTTCCAATAGGGTAAGGTGTTCCTCACCCTCAATCCTGGATCAACTGAAGTAAGGTGTGGCTTGCTTGTTGCCTCATCTAGATTATAGGTAGAGGATAAATATGCACGAGTCAAATATGAAGATAAGATGACCTCACTTTCAACTTGCTCCTCAACTAGGCTAATAGTATGCTCCTCAGGCTCCAAGTCTAGGTTTAGGTCATCTCCTCCACCACTTTGATGGACCTGCTCCACCACTTGTGGATGCAGGACCCTCGGGCTGCTTGCCAACATCCTCATCAAACTTGCTAGTCACAAGGAGAATGGTAAGGGCTACATCTCTCTCAATTAAATGAATTGGGGAAGATGAATCATCCCCAATGGGAATAGTGTACTCATGGAGAGAGAGAGGGACATTATCCATGGCCCTACCTAGTGTCTTCTTGAAGTTAGCACTCTGGCCAAAAGAGCTCAAAATATCCAATGAAACCTATTGGTGAGGGGACTTAGCAATTGCGACAGATTGCCCATGGATAAGTCTATCAAAAAATTGAAGAGAGGGATGATCAACAGGAAGGAGAGCTCTCAAGTGTGACTCAAGATAGAATGCTTTGTAGAAGATAGGATAAACCTGATCTGTAGAGGCATGGGAATCAGTGGATGAAATCCACTGGTCAAAAGCCTCTCTAGGGGAAGCCATGAGTGTAGTGTTAGATATCAATGCTCCACTCTCGTGTAACTATGTGAGAACTAGGTAACTCTACTTGTAAGCCCCCCATATGAGGAGAAGGAATTTGAGTAGCTTGGTTATCAGGTAGGTCATGGTTTGGACACCAGATGGGGGCCATGTGTGGCCTGATGGCTGGACAGCTTCAGATAGAGTTGGCACACTGCCAGCTAGGCTACATGCAAGTGCGAGAAGGAATCCCATGATTGACCGCATTGAGGTAGATGGAGCATTTCTTGGGGCAGCCCACTCTCGGGTTACGGGGCTCGTTTGCAGCCCTAGATGATTCTGGATGGCTCTGGGCCGAACGGACACCATAGGTTAGTTGCTCTATTTTTCGCCACAGTTCTATCGTGTGGTTGGTGGCCTATTTTGAGACCGACCCCCAGTCAGCTATTTTGGGTGCAGACTGGGTCGATCACCCAATTGAGTCTAATCGACTATGAGTGGTGGCTATATAAGAGCAAGACTGTGAAGCCCATCATCATCACTGGCTACAGCAACCCTGATTCCTTAGCATCCAACCTCCGTCCTCTACTGTTTCCAGCATGCCATCGAAGCTTCTCATGCAAGAGCGCACGGCTGGGAGGCAACGCCATCTATTGTATTAGTTTTACAGTAATCAAATTTTTGATTCTCCGTAGTATCTACTTTTCTCTCTTGCATACGAGATCATCTGTTGTGCACAGACATTGTATTGTTTTCTTACATGGTATCAGAGCTTGGACTCTAGCAAGAAGATTTGGTAGTGTGTTTTTTTTGCAAGCAGATTGTGAGAGATGGCCCAGCCCGCAAGACTGTGAATCCCACCATTCTGTGAAAGTGGAAAGTTGGACAGCACTAACTATCCACTCTGGAAGTTCAAGATGAAGACCATCCTAAGCGCATACGAGCTTTGGGATACTGCTACTAGGGTGGAAATGAAGCCAGTTGCAAGATCGGATCCAACCAATGTAGGACAACAGATAGTACCAACTGTGGATGAGATTCTCACGTGGACAAGAAGAAATGCAGATGCATTGTGTTCTATTGTCTGCAGTGTAAGTGCCTCTGTCATGGCATTAATTCAACATGTCACCACAATGGAGGAGGCATGGACGGTCTTGAAAAATCAGTACGAGTCCATGAATCAGACGTGGATTTAGAATCTAGAGACTCAACTCATGAATCAAAAACTGTCTGAGTCTGAAACGGTAGAGAAGTTCATCACCAAGGTGAAGAATGTGCGCGATCAGATGACTGCAATTGGCATCACCATCACCAGCGAGAATCTAGCACGAAGGTGCATACGGATTCTCCCACCAAAGTACGACGGTCTTGTTATGGCACTGAATATGTAGAATAGAAATCTGCCCCTCAACTTTGAGGATTTCAGCACAATGCTTCTGGAGGAGGAGATGCGTCAAAATACGAGGATTGGAGAAGATTCGGCTTTCTCGGCTAGATCAAAGAAAGGTAAGGGTAAGGACTCTGGTAACCCATCTTCTTCTGATGATAAAAAGAGAAAGAAGAAGATCAAGTGCTTCTATTGCAACAAGGCAAGGTACATGTAGAATGAGTGCCAAAAGAAGATTGCAGATGAGAAGAACGGAGTAAAGAAAGAGTCCAACACGCACAGGTAGTACCAATAGAGCTGTTCGTAGCAATTGAGGAGATTTGCATGGAGGAAGTTCATGTACCTGCATATGAACCTTGGATTATTGACAGTGGTGCGTCATGCCACATGACTAGTCAAAAGGATTGGTATACCTCTCTACATCCAGTAGGGAATGACATCCTGGTAGTAGTCGGCAATGATGCAAAATGTCTATTAAAAGGAAAAGCTACGATTGCTCTCAAGTCAGATGGATTTGTAAAACAATTGTCTGATGTTCTTTATGTGCCAGATACTTGGTCATGTTAATGTACAGCGACTTAAATCAATGCAGGCCCAAAGTATTATTGCAGGATTGCCTAAATTCAAGGTTGCAAAAATGCATAAGGTATGTGAAGCCTGTTAATTTGGAAAACAAGCAAGAAAACCATTTCCTAGACATGTTCAAGAGAGTAAGAAGCCATTGGAATTAATCCACTCTGATGTGTGGACTACTAAAGCTGCATCTATAAGAGGCTGTCATTATTTTGTTACTTTTATTGATGACTATAGCAGAAAAGTTTGGGTGTATTTTATGAAAAAGAAAAGTGAACTGTTTGGGCATTTCAAAGCTTTTAAAGCTATGGTTGAAAAAGAAACAGGCCTATAAATAAAATGCCTAAGGTCAGATGGAGGGGGAGAGTACCTCTCAAATGAGTTTGCAAGGTTCCTGCAGGAGTATGGCATAAAGCAGCAATATTCATGCAGTCATACCCCACAACAAAATGGACTTGTAGAAAGGAAAAACAGGCATATTGGAGAGGTATCTCGAGCCGTGCTAAATGAAAAATACCTACTAGATTATTATTGGGCTGAAGCAGTTGCTACAGCAGTTTACATAATGAACAGGACTCCCACTGCATCAATACATGGCATGATGCTAGAGGAGATGTATACTGGTAGGAAACCAGATATTTCTCATTTGAAAATTTTTGGTTGCATTGCCTATGCTCATGTGCCAGATGAGTTGAGGTCCAAGTTGGATCCAAAAGCTGAGAAGTGCATCTTTATTGGTTATTCTCTATAGTAGAAAGGGTATAGATGCTATAACCCTTCTACTCGTAAGTTTACAGTGAGCACAGATGTTGTTTTTAATGAGATGAGCAGCTGGTATAAACCAGTAAATGTGATTGATGATGTAGATGCACAAAATGGTAACGCTGCACAGAATTCACAGCAACAATCACAAAATATTAGTGGACCTACAGTGTCCTCTAGCAGTGGTTCACATACTTCGCCATGGACAGGCAGATTGAGATTAGGAGAATCTCCTCAAAGCAATGCAGATAGTGGTATGAAGGTATCACCAAAAGGAAAAGAGAAGGTAGATCAGCCCATGTTTGATGTGAATGCAGGTCACTCTTATGTGGATGGTGAATCTAGTGGCTCAGAACAGAGCATTGATAATGAGTTGGGTATTCCTTCCGTTGTTACACCTGGAGTAAGGAAGACCAGGGATATTTTGAGAGCACCTGGAAGTGAGCCTATTTTGCACAGGTCTACCAGAGCTAGGTATCTTGTGGTTAGGATGAAATATGATGGATTTAGAGCCATTCACTATGCCTACATGGTCAAAGTGATACAGGAACCAGAACCCACTTCTTTTGAGCAAGCCATGTGAAAAGAAAAATGGGAGAAAGCCATGGATGAAGAAATGGATGCCTTGGAAGCAAATGCTACATGGGAATTGGTGCCTTTGCCTAAAGACAAGAATGCAATTGGGTGTAAGTGGGTTTATAAGGTGAAGCACAATGCAGATGATTCCGTGAATAGATACAAGGCAAGATTAGTTGTCAAGGGGTATGGCATTGATTATGAAGAAACATTCAGTCTAGTTGCAAGGATGGAAACTGTAAGAGTAGTCATTGCTATGGCTGCATCAAAGGGATGGTCTTTACATCAAATGGATGTAAAGAATGCCTTCTTGCATGGTGATTTGCAAGATGAGGTCTTTATGGAGCAGCCACCAGGTTATGTTCATGCTGTTCACCCTGAGTTTGTTTGTAGGTTGAAGAAAGCCTTGTATGGCTTAAAGCAAGCACCTAGAGCATGGTTTGATAAGATAGGACAGTATCTTGTCACTATTGGCTTTCAGATTTCCAAGGCAGGTTTCTCACTTTATGTGAGAAAAACAAAGAAACGTATTATGCTGCTTGTCATTTATGTTGATGATTTGATCATCACAGGTGATAGTGATGAAGATATCCTTCATGTGAAAATGCTATTGAAGCAGAAGTTTGAGATGAAGGATTTGGGAGAGCTACGTTATTTCTTGGGCATTGAGGTGATTAGATCACCAAGTGGGATACGGCTCTTGCAGAGGTAGTATGGATTGGACATGCTGTCCAAATATGGGATGACAAGTTGTAAGCCTATTTCAGTTCCTTTGGAGCAGAATGTGAAGCTGAGTGCAGATTCACGTGAGCTTCTAGAAGACCCTATGATGTACAAACGCATAGTAGGAAGTTTGATTTATATGACTATTACCAGGCCAGATTTGAGCTATGTTGTTGGATTGGTAAGTCAGTTTATGCAAGCTCCAAGGAAACCGCATTTGGATGTGGCTAGATGCATACTCAGGAATGTGAAGTCCACATTGCAGTATGGACTATTTTACGAGACTGGGGTTCAGATACAGTTGCATGGATACACTGATGCTAATTGGGCTGGTAGTATTTCTGATAGACGATCTACCAGTGGATATGTGTTCTCTTTTGGGAGTGCTACAGTCACTTGGAGTAGCAAGAAACGGCCTACAGTTGCCTTGTCAAGCACAGAGGCTGAGTACAAGGGTGCAGCAATGGCTGCATGTGAGGTAGCTTGGTTGCATAAGCTACTTTATGATATGCATCAGTCTATAGGTGGGCCAATTGTCATTTATTGTGACAACATGAGCAATATACACTTGGCAAATAACCCAGTCTATCATGCTAGAACAAAGCACATTGAGGTGCATTATCACTATGTGCGGGAGAAGGTTTTACTAGGTCTTATTGATCTAGTTTATGTCAGCACAGAGGATCAGGTAGCAAACATATCGAGATCAGGTTTTACTAGGTAGCAGACCTGCTTGGTGTGCAGGAATTGGGATTGAGCTCGAGGGGGAGTGTTGAGATATCGAGCTCCACTCGTGATATGCCAGGGTGACCGTTGTGCATTTAAGTCACCGACTTGTTAGACACCGACTTGTTAGCTGCAGATGCAGTTGGTACACCGCCCATGAATAATAGTTAGATGATAGCTATCCTTATGTACTCTAGTTCGTGGCTCACTTAGTATGCCACCTTAGTTAGCTGAGTTTGGTTTGAGACCCACATATAGGGTTCTTCTATTTCTTTGTACTAGAGTTCTTTTGGCTTTCACAACTAAGAAGAGGAAAACTATTTTTAGCCTCCACCTTTGTGTGTATTCCCCCATTGTGTATGTGAGAAAGCCGCAAGTGAGACTCCTTGAGCACTACGGATAAATTGCACAAATAAAAGCCCCAAGAGATACTTGTTTTCATCCATACACACAACACCCTCATCACAAAAAGAGTAAAATGCATTAGCCACTCACAAAAGAAGCATGCATTCTTAGCACATGGCACTATATTGGCAACAACTATCAAACTAGAACTTGATTCAAGTGTGCAATGCCAGGGTGAAGACAATCCAATAAGATGGGAAAAAGACCTACAATGCCATCGACAAAGCAGCACCATGCCAAACGGCCCAAGCCTCAACCTCAACAACCCTCCTCAAATCACCAACCTGAAGAAGGACACGGTCTAGAATCAATGACCCAGAGGTCAGCACCAAAATGACCAAGGCTAGTGGTCTTGGACAGTGATACTAATGAGCAAATAAATGCAACATGCCAAGAAGAAATGCCACAGAATCAAAGGATCCTAGAGATAGGAGAAATTGAAGTAGAGCCATTGACTATGCAAGATGCAGGCGTAGAACACCTTGATGACTAGACCAACAGAGAGCTAGCAACAGAGAAAGACTAAATCTAGAGAGAGAGACAAAGCCTACACTTTCGGAGGTTCCTCCACTTCATAAGGGACCCCAAAAGTCCTTCCACTTTGTGTAGAGACCCAAAAAGTCCCTCCACTTTGTGTAGAGGCCCAAAAGGTCCCCCCCAAAAGTGGAGGGAATCGTGTCCAAAAGGTCTCCTACAAAAGAGGTCCCACCACAGAGGTACCTACGGATTGTGTAGAGACCAACATGTATAAATATCTCTCAATGGAATGAAGCTCCCACTCTTTAAGGTTTAGTGTTCAAGCTCACTATTCTGTTCATGCAATTAATCTCCATTGCATGCATGCTCTCTTACACTATCGTGTTCTAGCATGCCCTTACCCTTGCACTCTCTACCCTTGTACTCCCTCCTTCTCCTCTTGCCTCCCTCCTCCTCCTCCTCCTCCTCCTCCTCCTCCTTCCTCCTTCTCCTTACATCTCCTTCTCCTTCCTCGTCCTTCCTCCCTCCTCCTCCTCCTCCTACTCCTCCTCCTCCTACTCCTCCTCCTCCTCCCTCCTTCCTCCTCCTCCTCTATCTCCTCCTACTTCCTCCTTCCTCCCTCCTCCTCCTCCTTCTCCTCCTTCCTCCTCTTCCTCCCTCCTCCTCCTCCTCCTCCCTCCTCCTTCCTTGGCCCTCCTCCTCAACCCTTACCCCTTGAATCCACGAAGGAGACTAGCTCTCCACTCCTCAACCTTGGACTCCTCCTAAACCCTACAACCCCCTCTGAACCATGGAACTCCTAGTTAGTTCTCTCAATCTTGTCCCCCCTTCTAAACCCTTGAACTCCCGTGGAGGCGAGAGCCTCCATTAATCGTTATAATCAAGCCCTCTTTCTCATTCACGCATGCATAAGATCTATTTTCCATGCTTTAGCCTGCACCTCTCACTCGAACATGACCCGAGGACCTATGCTACACTTGTGAACACCTATGCTACAATGAGCAATGACATGCCTATAGGTGACTAACACCCTCAGAACCTACACCATGGGATAAACAAGGACAACTGTATAGTGTAAATGTGTAGTAATTTCTATGTATATTGCTTTGTTAATGTGGAGATCATTGGCATCTAAAGGGGTTAGATTCATTGTTTGATACAGTGGAGGCTTCGGATAATGGAATCTATAGCTGCTACTAACTCTCTTCTTGTGGCATGTAGACGTATGTTTGTGGGTTTGAATGTCCCTTATTTTTTGTGGTAGTAGGTTTTTATTGCATGTTATGTACTTATCAACAAAAGATGTGATGTCATTATTTTCATGAGCTCCGTACGTTGGTGCATCTTCTATCCATATGATTCCATGTTGATGTTGGCTTCCTCTTCTTTTGAATTCCGTGACAAAGAAGTAATCGTGTATTTTTGCGAGTATTTCATTGTCTTTCATTATTAGTTTGAGGAATCGTTGGATTTTATGAGTGTAATATCTTGCACAGATTGTTGGATTGTTTCTTTATTAAGTTCTGTGTGTTAGCGTTTGTGTGTTGTATTATATTTTGTTTGTTGATATTTGAGTATATGTTATACAAACATTCTATCAAAGGTTCCCACATTCTTTTGGCACACGATAATGTCATAAACAAAGATGGAGGACCCAATTGTCTCATCATCATGAATGCATCTTTTCTGAGTCTTTCTTTGTGATCCGGAGAGGTGCGTAGGTTTTTTAAGTCCTTGTAATTTTAAAATGGCTTCAATGTTTGTGTCATTTGAAACATCTTTAGCGCATAGTATTTTGTTTTATAGTGCACCTGTGCAATCGTACCCAAATGGATTGCATTACTTGATTAATGGGAACCTTGATTGATTTGAAAAATAAGTTGGGTATATTTTGTGAAAAATTGAGGGATTTGTGTGTCGATTCCCATTTTGTGATGTCTTGATATGTTAGCTAAGGATTTTGAATATGTCTTTCTGAACTAAAGGAAAGTATAGGGAAATTTAATTCCCACTATTCTTGCGACCTAACGGTCTATTGTTTTCGCAAGGAGCTACGTAGTTGATATTAGTTTCGTAATCTATGGCCTGTTCATCTATAACGATGTTGCGTATCAAAGTATCTGTATAAGTTTCATCAGTGTCATCTGGATAGTTTTGTTGGTTGTTATGTTGTTCTTCAATATATTCTTGCAAGGATAGGATTTCTTGTAAATGTTGTGTCCACTATTGGTTGATTTCAACGTTGTTAGATTTGTAAAGTGGTGTTTGAACAAGTGTATGTAATGCTCGCATAAGAATAGTTGGTCTGACTTTCCCAATCAAGTATGCGCATTTTTTTTTTAAATTCCAAGTATTATCGATGATTCGTTCGTTAATAAATCTTGGTAATATATGCCAAATTTTACTTGTGTCAGCCATGACATTTTCAATGCATTCCTTGCTGGCCACCATGTGTTAGTTCTCTTATTTGAGTAAATGCTATTCTTGGAGCAACTAACCGTTCCTCAATGTCATTAAGGATTACCGTATTTAACAACTCTTTGTTTCGTTTTATTTAGTGAGGAACAAAATACTTTGGGATGCTATTTAGTTTTATTACTATCCTGCATTCTCTGCAAATACGTTGTTTCTTCTTTTCAAAAGGAAAATTTTGCCATCTCTTGGTCATTATCCAAGCGTGTGTGATTTCCTTTGCGTATGTTGTTTGTTTTCTAAACAGTAGATGCTCACACGATAAGCATTCGTATTTTGGAGTGTCTCAAATTGTGGTAATATACTTTTATACGACTTTTAAAGAAGTTCCAAATGCTTTTGAGTATTTTTATAATGTTATACATTCATCTATTATGCATGATTGCTTCAAGTGTTGTTGCTGCCTCATTATGATATTGTAGTTGATTGTGTTGTTCAGTGTGTTGGTCCTTATAATCATCTTTATGTTGTGTCGTGGAGATTTTTTGTTTCTTTTTAATGTCCAGAATCTTATGTTTAATAATGTCACTACGAAGAAATGCTTTTAGGAATTTTTGCTTTAAGATGTCCATTGCATCAATGGTAGAAGTAAGTGTGTTTAGATTAATCATGTTTTCTAATATACAACCCATTTCTTTGGTCCAACAAGTATATTTTGGTGTTGTTTCTATCGTACATGGAAAAATTAGCATTTCTGGGCTTATTAGGATAGCCCATAGTTTTTACGACTTCTATGTAGGTTGTTATTTTAGAACTACTAGCGTTAATTTGATTCTGTGAATGATGTATTTCAAATTCAAAACCGAATGTGTGAAATAAAACATGTGAGAACAAGTCTTCAATGCAATAGTAATAGTTACTACGTAGCAATCCTTTAGTGTACTGGGTAATGCTTTCGATTCCTGGGTATAGCTATTGAAAGAGTGTAGATTCGAAGAATTGTTGCCCCCATTCTGCTATCTAAAATTCTGATTGTTTTGAAAGTTTTGTGCATTGCATGTACATGGATTTTCTCAATGCTTCAGGTGTGATATGGAATTGTAGCATGTAAGATATACATAGGAAGATACACTTATTTTGTGGAAATAGTTCAAGGAACTCTGAGTCGATTCTCATTTGTTGTCTGTACTTGTAATTTTCATTGGTTTAACTGTAGTATGTGTGTGTTGACTTAAAGATTGCTAGAAGAGTATGTTTGTAAGAGGCAAAGATTAACTTGTCAAGAGATGTCAACATTAATTTATTATTGTAGTTTGACAAGTATATGTAATGATGACAATATATTATTTGATAAATGAGTATCACTTTTTTAAAACATATATTATGTGGTTATAAATATAACTATTTCTTGAGAGGTGTATTTTAAAGCGGATAATGCGCTAGAGTTCTCGTGCTAGTAAGTCATTTGTAATTTTTACGAAGTAGATGGAGTAGTGCTGTTTTGAAATTATAAATGGAAAGTGTCATATATTTAATGAAGGTATATTGTTGTTGTTTAATTATGGACAATAATATATGTTGAATGTTTCGAAAGAAGGTAATTACAATTTTAAGAAGCTAATGACAAGTATTAACAAAAAGTAGCATTATCTATAAAATAAAAGTAACAATATATTTAAAATGATATCTTCTAACCAAAGTAAACTAAGAATTTGTTTGATATGGTTAATCTGTCATGCAAAATGCATTTGGTTACCTTCTATGAAGAGTTAAAAGAAAGCTTCCTTAACTTTTATGAGTAGATGGAGTAATGCTGCTTTAAAATTTTTATTGGAAAGTGTCATATATTTAATCAAGCTATATTGTTGATATTTGATTGTGGATAGTAGTATTTGTTCAATGTTTCGAATGAAACTAGTCATCGTTTTAAGAAACTAAGGACAAGTACTTACAAATAAATAATGTTCTCTATAAAATACAAAAAAAAGTTATATTTAAAATGATTTCTTGCAGCCAAAGTAAACTAAGCATTTGTTTAATATGGTTAATTTGTTATGGGAAATCCATTTGGTTAGCTTCTATGAAGAGTTTCTATTAATCAAGAGAGATCTTATTGTTATATTTAAAATGACATTTGTGGAATGTATGTGCTACATTATATGTAGGATAAATTTGTACTTTTATTGTATGATTACAAGTAATAGTGTTGCTTAAAATTTTCCAATAAAGACAATAATATGTTTACCAATTTGATAAAGAATTAGTAACTCATAAGTTAGATTTCTTGTAAAGCTAAAAACAAATATTCATTATAAATAATATCTTGCTAATAAATTGAAGTAAGGGTGACTTTAATATTACAAATAGACTACCTTTATTAAAATATCAAAATCGTATTTGAACTATGCACACATCTACTTCTAAATTCTCAAAATACATTATTTGTTGAATGAACTTCGCTTGAATAAAAAATAAAAACAAAAGCAAACACAACTTTTTTCTATGTACAATTTAAAAAAATAAAAATAAAGAAAGAGTTTTTTACAAAGTAACATGTAGCAGCAACGAGTGCTACTATGTTATGAAATAACCAAGCTTATAAGCTTATGTTTTATAGTTGCGAAAAAACACTCTAAATAGAGATCTTAAACTATATAACGAAGAAAACTGAAGCTGAAAAACATTAGGCTACTAGTCTGCTACGAAGAAACTGAACTGATAAACTCGTCAAACACTGTTGTGCCTTAGAGGGATGAACCCTGCAACCAGACCGTGCATGTTGACCAAGAATCTTCCTTTTATTCTTTGGTCAAACAATTTTGGTTTTAGGAATTGTGTGTTGTCTTCCAGTAACTCTATGAAAGGTCGAGGAAAATCTAAAACTTTATCGACCCATGTGCCCTTCAGTGTAACCTTCACAGTTGCACCATCTAAGCTTTTAATGAGTACCTTCACTTTTGGGATCTTTTCCAAAATTGTAAAACACTCACATGTTAAGCATCGAGGTACATTATTCTCCTCCAAAATCTTCCCCTCTTTACAAAATGAGCACACAGGCTCATATAATGTTGAGTTCAGGCCCGTAATAGTGAGAATGCTGCTTATCTATTAACATATCATAGCGAGTATTAACTACCAATACATTATAGTCTATTCCAAAATATTGCATACTAATGTACACGAATCAAATATTACTTGGTTCCCGTAACCGATCTACTGAATATGTCGATTGAACACTTGGGATAATTTGGCAAAGATAAAAGGAACTCGCACACGTGCCATGATAATCAGATCAAGCATGTTTAGCGTGATTGGCTGGCTATTTTTCTTCGCACCTACATTTCTCAAAACAAAATGGCAGAAACCCACTACCTTAAACCTATCCACAAAGGTAACGTGTGTCAAAATTTTCTCGTTTGGAAGTAAAAAACTCACTGTGATTAATAATCTAAAGAATTACAATAACAAGTTACCATGATGAGGTCTTCTGCATTTTCACCATCACCGACAATTAGTTCATCCATCTCATGCATGTAGCTTCCGAGCTTAATCATCATCACTGCTATGATTGTAGCTAGCGGCAAGTAGTTGCCTTGTCCTTTGTTCATTATCTGTTTACAATCTTCTTTGTACTTGCAGATACTAGTGGTCGGAACGAATAGTGGGTCAATTGCAAATGTTTTAGAATGTTTGACTCTAGTCGAAGGATCAAATACCAAGGTATAATCAGATGTTCCCCATCGTTCTGAGTATTTCTATTACAAACTGAGAAGTTTGTAACCTTAATGCAATCTCCTATATTCAGCATCTTAACAAAGTCGGCATAGTAAACCTCGCCTATAGCGAGTGTAATACACCCACCCCCTTCTCTATAAGTTAAATCTAGTTTCAAACTCTTGGGGTAATTGATGTTTTGTAAGGCCTAGATGCCATACTTATTCAATACTCTACCTTCGAATATTCCATTCTTAATAGACAAGTCCACTTCATGAATGAGTAAAGCCCTCTCATTAGGCGAATACTCACTTTTGATGCTCAAATCATTCGAACACTCTATAGTTAAAGTGTGGTAAGGTCTTTCCTATTGTGGAGATTCTAACTTAGCTCGTTTATCTTCTCTACAATCTACCTCATCATACATTCTTTTCACAGAGCTCTTGTTGACGGTCACAACAACAAAATTTGATGATTCCCCATCAGACTCGACGAGGACTACTGCATCATCCTTAGTGTAGTACCTACTTAAATCTGAAATATTTACATTTGTTATAACTTAATATCTTGGTCAAATTAAAAAAGTACACATCTTAATCCTAATGTACTTGCCATATTAAATACTTTGTATATTATAAATTCACAATATCTAATTAAACCTTATATTCTTAAATTCCATATACTACAAATAGTTCGATACAAAATAAAAGCATTTCGTTATACAAATTATTAGAGATACATTCATACCATATTGTTCTTAACAACTATGTAAAGAAAGAGTCTTATTTGTGTATAGACTACTCTTGACTATATAGATGCATGTGTGTACTTATAAATTCATAAAACCCTAAAGCTCTAGCATTTTCATAGTACCAAGGTTTCATTACAATCTTCTCTTCTCTTTTTTTATGATTTAGCTTCTTCTTTATAAACTATAGTCAACTTCGATTTTGAAGATTCATTAGTATCAAAACGACTTTCTACACAACTCTTGCAATGTCATGTTAAAATCCTTTTAAGCAAGCCAAAATTACAATGGAAGTGTTTTCTGCATAATTCTTTCTACACTAGACAAGTACATAGTCTGTAAAAGCTTATAGTTTATTTTAGGATTAAAAAAACCACTACAAAAAGTTCTACAATTAAATATTACACAAACTTTAGAATTAATTTGTAGCTATAGTGAACTGTTTTACAAAAATTAGGAGCAATTTATAATTATTTATATGCAAACTTGTAATAGCTAGATAGTAGCTTTCTATTGGAGTGGAATGTTCGAAAAAGATTTCTATTGGAGTGGAATGTTCAAAATTTTTTAAAAAATTACAAGTAATTCATAATTAGTTACATACAAAGAAATCAAGCTTAAGTCCAATTAGCACAAATAGTACTTCTTGTCTCAATGAAAAAAACCTCTACTACAAGATCTTTATGATTCTTTCTTAGAAAGTTTATTTTAAAAAAATATTACCATTATTGACATACCTAAGTGTATACAATTCTGTTTGGAATTGACAATTCTTGAAATTGTTATGATTTTTCAATTGATAATTTCACACATCTTGTTGATAAGACTAATACTATGTAAGGTAGTGATCATTTACATTTATTATGTCGAGCAATAGCTGCAGGCAAAAATAGAGGGTACAAACATGTGCAATAGTGCCGACTTGCTGCAAATATTTTAAAAATTTACCAAAAATAAATAAATTATTATAACATTTAAAAAGTAAAAAAATAAACTATTTTGGCATTGTAAAACTAATTAATATAATCATGTTTACATACTTTGGCTGCAAGTTTCATTGAAGTTTAAACATTAAATTACATATATCAGTGCTCAAATATATTCATGCTAGACACTTCTCCTATAATAATGAAAAAAAAAACTAGATTGGCATTACAAAACTAATTAATTAGAATACGTCCATGCTAGACACTTGTGCTTCAATAATCTACTTCATTTCATTTCATTAAGAAGTTGCTGATACATATTACATTAATGAAATATTGCTTTTTAAAATAGAAATGCTTTTGCCCAAAGGAAATCATTAGAGATTATGCTCTCTTTAAAGTAATTTTTTGGTACCTACGAGCTACAAATCTAATACTCTGCAAGAGAAACTTCAAATTCTCCATGTATCTTGGCCAATAAAATGTTTTGCATGCGGCAAAAATGTCAGGCCTTCCCTTAATAATGCCTTCCAAACATGTTGGAAGACATAGCCACACTCATACAAGCAAGCACAACACAACAAGACACAACATTTAGTCTGCACGCCATCAGCCAACCAACAAACAATCGCCACCCCTCCATCAGAACCAATCATTTTCATGACAATAGACAAGTGTAAGACTTGGGACCTTCAGACTTACTACGAACAAACGAACAATCACCGAATCGAGCACCTCATGCGTGGCGCATCACAACAACAATACCACAAAGAGCACACAAACCCTAAACACCTTAATAACAGCCGTCTCACTAACCCTAAACTAACCCTAACAGTTCCATTAACCAACAACCCTAACATCTCTAACTGCACCACTAACTGTAACCGAACCTATTTGGTTCTGCTAACCTGGTGAAATTGACCAAATACTCACAAACGCCCATTTTTCCCAACCCAACCCACAAAGAATCACACTACCCTAAGTCCCTTACAAGGCCAATGTAATGACTGAACAAGGGAAACCAAGATAATAACCAAGGAAAGCGCATGCAAAAAGCTACTTCACACAAGGAAAACATATCGTAAGGAACAATGAAGGTCAAGGTCCGCAAGCAAAAACAGAAAGATGCATTGCATCTTCTTAGGAATTTGAGCAGGAGCTAAGAAGGCATACCAGGCTCTCAGTATTGAGCCACTGACCGCCCCCACAAGCATCTTTTGTAATATGAGTTGCGTCAAATCTCGACAAGAAGGCAAGAAGAGAAGAAGAAGCCATAAGGTACGACCTTATGAGAGTGCGACCACAAGCCGATGTAATCGACAGCAGGTCTCCATTGTCCTTGGAGCTCCCCTTTTTGCAGTTAATAAAAAGTTCCTTACATTCTCAAATAGCTTGAGTACCTTATCGGCCATGAGGAACGCCAGCTTAATTGTGATCTTTCAAGTTCAAGCACCGGAATGCACAACGTTAAAGCATCCATTCGTCAGGCCTGGTCAAACTGTGAAGCCTGCATTTCGTTTGGACTACAAGTAAAGGTCTTCAAAGCAGCAGGAAAGTACAGCATCTAGGGGATGCTTAGCTTAGAGGACAGACTCACTACTTTGGAACGAGTGGCCGAGCTGCCTTCAATAGATAACTTCACAATAGTCTTGCAAAAGTGCAAATAGACGAAAAATCTAGTGCCACAAGTTTGTCCCAACCGAAGCCATAAAACTACAACTATAAAGAATGTATTTTAGAAACAATACTCCGACTGCACATTTGGTAACTCGAACACGACTGATGCGAGTACTAACCATTATGCTTCGTCCACCTTAAACATTAAGAAAACTCGAAAACCTAAACGCAAAACATGCAGCCTTTGCATGCTTTTAAATTCTGCTTTTAAGGTTCCACATAAAAAATTTATGTTTGTCCGTGACAGAACGAACATATAATCACAAGGTCCTCTTTGTTTTCACGCTAACCCGTCAAAAAACTACAACAAAACATTATCCTATAACCGACATTATTCACACAATCCCTAAGGTGAAATGTAGCAAAATACTCTCACAGACACAGAATCCACTCTATTCTCAAATAGATACTAACGCCCATGAACTACAAAACTTCAAAACATTATGAGCAAGATCGACGCAATAAAAGAATAGATACCTTCTACACATTCCAACATCTCCATTTCGCACACACTTCCCATCACAATCCGACTTTCAAACTCGAGATTCCTCAAAGCCTCAGAGGCAAAACCTTAACACTGGAGGCACTTCTACACTTGGGGCACAATGAGCACTACAACTATTGGATATCAGTAAACAAATACCGTTGCAATACAGGCTTGCACCCTTTTATAGCCGAGCTCAAACCACCAAAAAACACGAATAACAACTACTAAAACAATTCGACCTTCTACCGACTTCACTCACACCCCCTACATTACATGACAGCGCAGCTCAATCGAAGACCCCTTTAACCTACCCTTGGCAAGCGGCATGCAACAATAATATGTTGCATGTCTGATTCCGTCAGACTCCAAATAGTATCCACTTTTTTTCTTGTTCCTCGTCTTTCCAACCCTTTCTAGCCGAAGGACTTGCTCAAACTTTCGAGAAAAACACAAACCCAAAAATAGCGGCCACAGCTCCATAAGAACGAATCACTTTCACGACGACACACAAATGCTACACTTAAAACCTTCAGACTTACTACCAACCGACTTCAATCACAATTGAATTCATTCACACCTCATACATTATAGGACAGCGTAGCTCAATGGAAGGCCCTTTTATCTACCCTTGGCAACAACTGACATGGAACAACAATATGTTGCATGCCTGATTCCGTCGGGCTCCAAATAGTATCCACTGCATCTCTTGTTCCTCGTCTTTTCAACCGAAGGACTTGCTCAAACTTCCGAGGAAAACGTGTAACCTGAAAACAGCGGCCACCCCTCCATCAGAGCAAATCAGTGGCCACCCCTCTATCACAATGAAAACGTCACATGAACAAACGAACATACGAAGAAACATAGATCGAGTGCCTCACGCCATCACTGGCATGTCATAACGATACCACAAAGAGGGCGCACTAACCCTAAATGCCTTAATATCAACCCTCACTAACCCTAAACCAACCCCGACAATTCCATTAACCCAAAACCCTAACGTCTGTAACTACACCACTAACCCTAACTGAACCTACTTGGTTCTGCTAACCTGGTCAAGTTGACCAAGTACTCACAAACGCATCCTTTTCCCAACCCAACCCACAAAAGATCACACTACCCTAAGACCCTTTGCAGGGCCAAAACGTGAGGACCAAGCAAAAGGCTCTGAGTAGCAAGAGGCTGAAATTTAAGACTTGACATGGGGCAGTAATGATCTCTATCTCCCTGCCACCGCACCAAACACCATCGAATTATTATGGATGAACCATATAGAAATAAGAACTTAGGCCCTTACAGTGTTCCCAATTAATATGAGGAATGAAGGAAAGCCCAAGGATACAATGGCAAAAACATCCCTGAAGCAAGAATTCTTGAAAGACCTGTTTCTAGATAGCAATCTAGAGATTCCACAAGATTGTATAGGAAGTAAGGTAGACCCATAATAAGTGACACCACAACATATCTACAAAACATACAATGCGATCAACTTGGAAAGTTTGCCTCTAATGGGTAGAAACTGGAAAAGAACTTTCCATAAAAGTATTTATACTAGCATAGGAGGAAGCCAAAGCTACGTAACCCTGGATCTCCAAACTTTCTCAAGAATGTCACACCTTGGAAAGAAGAGGAGAAAGTATAAAGGCACTGATAGGTCCATGCAGAACTCAACTTACAAGCCCTAGATCCTCTGCTAGAAAATCAATTGTCAAGAGATAAGGTAACTGAGCTAACCATATTTGTGGGCCACAAAGAGTGTTAGAAAAACGTTAAGTCGCACATTTGATGTTAGCAGTTAGGACAATTCACACATGATTCACAAAGTGATATGAATCATTGCCACAAAGTCGACCGAGATGCAATTTGGTAAGTGTGCATCTCTTTTCCATTCAAAGTTTGCCTCTACATCTATTGTTTGTTTATGAATTGGAATATGGTATCAAAGCCCATTTGATCCAAATCTAGCCTTTCAAGTGCCCATGAAAGTGTTCAATGTAAAACATTTAAGTAATTCAAAGGATGTAATATGCAATACGCGTAATATTGAAAGACATGCCATTTTGTAGAGTCTCTAATGACCCAACTAAGAGACTGAGAACCCTTCACATCAGAGGAACTTCAGCACGCCCTAAAAGTTATAGCAGATGACAAAGCCCCTGGGCCGAACGGGCTGACAGGCGAATTCTATAGAGATGAGACGAAATGGGGATGGATCTAACTCGGATGGCAAATGGAGCCATGAGAAAAGGCTCGTTCTATGCGGACGTGAATGCGGGTCTAGTGAAACTGCTCCAAAAAAGAGACAACCGTTTAACAGTAGGTGACTAGCACCCAATAAGCATGTTGAACACATCGTACAAACTTATTGCAAAAGTAATGGCCCATCGTATTCGCGATCTATGCTCCAGTGTGGTGGATGTTGAGTAGAACGGCCTTGTGAGAAGGAGAGATATTTACGGAAATATTCTTAATGTGTCCACAATGCTTGACTATGCCAGGCTCCAGCATGTTAGGACAGCGCGTTCTCCTATTCATCTTTGATCTAGATAAGGCCTATGACTGGGTTAGATGGGATTAGCTTCTCATGGTGCTAGAAAGGCTTGGATTTGGTTTTGCAACATTGTGGCATCCTTGCTTGAAAATGTTTCGGTGGTGCTTTGCATAAATGGGGGTTACGATGGGATACTTTGATCTAAAAGAGTTTGCTAGGCAGGGGTGCCCTCTAGCCCCACTGCTCTTTGCTATTGGCACAATTGCTCAGATGCATATGCTCAAACTAGCTATCAATCGTGGTCAGGTGCAGGGAATATGCTTGCCGTAAGGGGATCGATTGATCTCCCAACTTTTTGTAGATGGTATGGTGTCTTGCTCCCAAGAAAATCAGGAAAGTGTACTTAACCTCTTCCAAATTTTAGAAATTTTTTGTCTCGCTTCAAGATCCAAGACTTTCACCATCCGAACCGACCCAAGACTCCCCCTGACTGGATTCAAAATCTTGAGGTACAAGTGGTGAGAAGAGGAAAATCACCCGATTCCTAGGAGCCCCCCTTGTTTGGATCTGATGCTGCGGTAGAGATTTGAGGTTCAAAGAAAAAATCAAGGAAAAGCTAAAACGTTGGCATGAGATGATCTTAGGATGGAATGCATGAATCATCATAGTACAACATGTCTTGGCTACGGCCACAACCTATGTGGCTTCAATATGGAACTTCGCAAATGGGGACTAGCTAGAAGTAGAAAAACAATTGAGGACATTTGTCCGGGCCGAGGACGCATGGAACAGAGAAATGCACTATATTCCCTAGGAACCACTCAAGGTACCAAAGATGTAGGGCGGACTTGGATTGCTTGACATTGGTCTCAAAAGCATAGCTGTGATTTGTAAATGGCTGCCTCGACTATTTAACAGCAAAGCCTCATGGGTTTATATGCCGAGGGAGAAGTAAAGGAGGAGCTGGCATGTGGAAGGACCTATCATAGTGTCACAGATTGTTTTCAGACTTCCCCTTCAAAATTAGGGCTCAAACCTCATCGAGGGTCTGCTGACGGCCTGGAAGTTTGCAGTAAAGAAGATGACTTAGAAGAGCAGAAAGGGATCGAGACGAGATGTTATTCTACATGAATGACTCTAGTGGATCATGGCTAGCAAAATTAATGGCAAGGCCTTCACCAAGATGGACCTAGTAAGAGCGCGCAACACTCCTAAAAAAGGGATCAAGATGTGGACACATATTTGGGACTAAGGTAATGCAGATAGGCTCGCATTGAAGAGGATATGGGAAAATTTCAAATTGAATGATGAGGAAACATACTTGATTCGGGCAGTTCAAGACTGCACATCGGACTCATGGCCAAAATAGACATGCCCGTCGACTCAGGCCCGAGTAAATCAATGGTTTATCAGAAGACATCTCTTTGAAAAATCTCATCTAAAGCCTAGTATCAACGTTTTTCTCGTGAGCAATCTTTGATGGGAAGGCTAGGTTTCTCATGTGGAAAGTTCTTAACCAGTGGTTGCCAATCAGGGGCAAGCTCGCTAAGCGAATCCAAATAAACCCTATTTGCCTCCTATGTGGTAGTTCAATAGAGGTGTTGAGACACCTTATGTGGAAGTACAGAGTGACCCACGATAAAGAGAGATGGATACCATATCTTGCTCATGTTTCCTTCGGGAAAAGGTTAGCGTGTCTACACCCCAATTCCGTCGTGCGGAAACTCGCTTGGCCCTCGCTTCAAAAGGTGACATGTATAAAAGGCCAAATTGTTGACATTGGTCTTTATTGTGTAGTTGCAACAATTGGAATACAAGCTCTCATTCTCTCAACTCTTGTTCATGAATATGGTTGCTTGCTTTCTTGGTGTGTTGCCTTGTGATTGCCACTCATCCCCTTTCATTTCCCCCCTTCTCTCCCACTCCCAATCCCTCTCCCTCCCTCCTCTTCTCATGGAATCACTTGTACACGTTCCAGTAGGCACTTGCGTGACACAAGTGTAGGCTTTTGCATCTCAAGGCTCCTACAAGGAGTAGCTCGACAGTGAAGACTCCGACAACATCCTTCCAAGACCACCACAATAGGTGTGTTACCACTGGAGTACTCCGACTGGCTAATATTTGGGCAAGTACAGTATACACTTTGATGGTGAATTGGTGAGCATGCACGGGTCTTCCTGGATAGTTTCAACTAGGAGGGCAGTTTTTCTCATGGAGTGTAGTGGCTCCCTATTTTTTAAATTGCAAGAATCACTTAAACTCCCACTATAAGCCTCATGAGACAATGAGTGATGCAAAGTTATTGCCATGCTTCCTCATTGGACTATGGGATTCAAAGCTTCATGACCATCTTTTTGCTATGAATCCCATCTCATTTAAGTTGTGAAGCAAGAGTGTTGCACTCTTAGATGACAACATGAAGGAGGAGGACCAAGTAGAAAAGACACAGGTGGCTTCATCCGATGTGTCCCAGACTAGTAAAACTATTAGTGCAAGTGAAGCCCAGAATCAACTCCACTCACCAAGGGCGTAAATATAGATGAGGTGGCTACCAACCTTTTGAATCGGTTAGCCAACTTAAGGGGGGATCTACGAGGGAAGGCCCAAGAAATCCCCACCTATTTCCTAAGCGAGACATGTGGTGTGGTGTGATGTGGTGTGGTACCTTAGGCTAGGCCGATGCTCTACTGTGCCCATTGGGCTTGTTGGGGAAACCATGACACATCTCGGTGTTGCTACCCCAGTCGATGTCGCAACAAAGGCCGCCCTTGACCTTTCCTGCACCACCAAATCCATCCAATCAAGGATAGTTGACCATTCAAGGAGCCCCTTCTGCCAACCAAGGAAATATAGGTGTTCCGGTCATAACAATGGTATTACCATTTTTGAAATCATAGACGGCACAACGTAACCATTAAAAATAACTCTATATCCAGAAGTAGCTATAGCTGAAATTGATATGAGATTTTTCTTGATCCCTAAGACATACACAATACCGTATAAAGAGACAGGATCACCTGATGCTGCAATAAGTTCAACTTGGCCGATGCCCTTCACGGCATAAGATGCATTATTGATGCAAGTAACTGTGCCCCCCTTCGATGCATCATGCAAAGAAAGAAACTTCTTCTTGCAAGAAGTGATGTGCCTAGAAGCACCACTGTCAAAGTACCATGCACTGAATGGATCAGAAACTACCATTGAATGGAAGGATTATTCGGGCATGTTGATGATAAGTGCAAGGATAGACAACGATTACTTCTACTTTGGCATGCGCTTTCAGCACATTGAGATACATGGCCTGGTTTTCTACCATAATCGCATGTCTTCTTTTCTTCTCTGCAATTTGGTTGGCATCCGAAGTACCACCACAATTGTGCTTGAGTTTACCGCGAGGCTTTGCTGTTTTTGCATTACCTTACGATGGGCAGCAAAATCTTGATCGATTGACATGGCTTTGCTCTCCTACAACAAGAGAATGACCACAATCAAAGCTATAACGATTGGGATTCCCCAAGCAACAAGCTGCAATATGGTGGCAAACCCTTGATATGAGTCAAGAAGTCCACTCAGTACAAGCTGACTCTCTAGCACAATCTCATCAATGTTGCCCAGCTGCTCTTTGAAATCCTTCACCTTTAGTCAAAAAGACATCCCTACTTTCCCCTTCATCCATATTCAAATTATCCAATTGCTTCCATAGGCATGCGACCCGTACTTCATTGAGAACCTAATACAACGAGGCTAATTTATCCCAAGCATCCTTTGTAATCCTACAAGATCTTATGTGAGGGATCATCATCCTCTTAACCAACAAGGCAATCGAGGCATGAGCCTATCTCTGCCATCCCACCCGATCTGATCCTGAGTAGGAGGCACTACGGAGGAAGTGCCTGATAATGAAGAATCAACATTACCATCAGCCGTCACAGCAGGTGCAGTGGCAACACATGTCTGTGACGGAGGTCTCACCTCAAAACCTGCAGTAATGTTTCACAAGTTCTTGGCCAAGCATACCAAAAAGATCACTGCCCATTGCAGATAAGACAGAAATGCAAAGAACACATCAGCCGTCATAGCAGGTGCAGTGGCAACACATGTCTGTGACGGAGGTCTCACCTCAAAACCTGCAGTATATGTTTCACAAGTTCTTGGCCAAGCATACCAAAAAGATCACTGCCCATTGCAGATAAGACAGAAATGCAAAGAACACAGAAAAAATTAACTAAATCAAATGGCACCACTTGCCTAATGCAATATTTAACTTAGATCACACGAGTTCAATGGCCCACACAATTTCTGTAACTCGAATGACTTGAAAATAAAACCCGAAGCAAATGTTTCAGAGAAAAGGCAAGTTCGGCCCAAATTCTTGAATCTTTACTGAAAAGGTTGCCCATAGACAATATCTTGGTCTCCAGGAGATCGGGACTTCTCTCTTGGCTGGGCGACAGCAGTGTTCTATTACTGATTTTCTCTCTCCTCACCAAATCCTAAGCCACTGTTAGAAGCACTCCACTTGTCCCTCCCAAGTCGTCCAGACGTGTTGGTCCCACAGACGGCATACACAACTCCATTCACTTAGAAACGTGGGACAAATTGATAGATGACCAGGGGATTCCCCTTCGTATTTGCTCCCCTCTGTGGGTTTCTCTCACAGCGATAGTGCCATGTACTACTTTTATTTCTTGTCACAGGCGTCCCTTGGGTAGGGGTGCCCATTTTAGTGGCCCCACCTAATGTCTCTGGTTTCTTTTCAGTCTCATAGTCTTTCGTAGATGCGAAAGAGAAGAAAAGGGAGGTAACAAAATTCTTTATTAAAAAAAAGGAAGGCATACTTCGAAAGAGAAGAAAAGGGAGGTAACAAAATTCTTTATTAAAAAAAAGTAAGGCATACTTAGCAAGCAAAGCAACACTTATGTCGTCATCAGTGCCCAAGCATAAGCAGCTTTACTGGGTTTCTAAACAATATATCAATGTTCAAAAGGCATTTAATCTGCAAAATAAGAACCAGCTCGCATGACCTAGAGGTGGAGGGGCAGACAGGCAAGACCCAGGATCTAAAGAGATGCAAGAGTCTGCAAAATCTGCCCAACAGGTGAGGTAGAAAATGAGCACTGCACGTGCTCCTATGCACATAATATAGGGACAGCAGGAACAATCTAAAACCACTGTTGCAACAACCGGCCAAAGAGCTGGGAAGCTACCTAAAGGAAGTCTTGGAACACCACAGCAAATCTTAGCACACAAGTTAGCTAAACAAGTATGCACAACACAGCAAGCTTTGTAAGAACTTTCACTGGATGTAAAATATCACTATTAATTAATCCTGGTCACCAGTCCCATAGATCTCAAAAGGACACTAATACGATCATGTCATATCCTCTCTCTCTCTCTCTCTCTCTCTCTCTCTCTCTCTCTCTATGCTGTTTTGTATAAACTTTCACTGGATGTAAAATATCACTATTAATTAATCCTGGTCACCAGTCCCATAGATCTCAAAAGGACACTAATACGATCATGTCATATCCTCTCTCTCTCTCTCTCTCTCTCTCTCTCTCTCTCCCGATCCAGGAGGAGGTATATATTGAGAAGATCTCGGATATGTTTCCAAGATGCCAAGAACTCCTAGTGGGACCCACCCACAAACAGCTCGAGCAACAGATGACCGACACATAATGAGTACGCCCCTCAACCTGGAGCCGAGGACGGCAGCAGCAGATCTCATATAGGTTCCAAAAACACCAGAACTCCTAGTGGGACCCGATTGTGCCCACGAGGAGCTCAGGCAACTCATGGCAGACGAGAACAACTCCCAACCAATGGAGTCTTTTTTTCCAAATCTTCCTAGATTCATACTTTTTCTTTTTTTAGCCTTACAAAAACCTACCCCCCCTCTCTCACTCTCTCTCTCTCTCTCTCTCTTCTTTTTTTAGCCTTACAGAAACTTACCCCCTCTCTCTCTCCCTCCCTCCCTCTCTCTACCCCCCCTCTCTCTCTCTCTCTCTCTCTCTCCCCCTCCCTCTCTCCCCCTTACGGAAACCTACCCCTCTCTCCCTCCCTCCCCCCCCCCCCCCCCCTCCTCTCTCTCTCTCTCTCTCTCTCACACACACACACACGCACACGCACACGCACACGCACACGCACACACCTGAAAAAGCACTAAAAATGCATGAACATTTGATGACGAAGACAATCCATTGTATCCCTCACGTCCAAAACAAGAACAATTATGCTAAACCACCCCTTTACTGGAAACACTACCTGTTCCATGCTAACAAGCATACATTTTAAAACACAAACAAGCAGAGTGAAGCATTACACATTTCAAGTCATGGAATGTACTGCTTCACATTTCATTAACAGCTTATACGGTACAATGGCAGAGTACATAAATCCTCCTTTTGAAAATTACTCAAGATGGATGAACCAGGCATGTCATACAACAGCCTGAAAATATTTCTGATTATGAATAATTCTCACGTGAGCTTTTTGCTCAAGCTTGGTAACAACTGCCTTTTAAATCGTACAATTGCTCCAACATTAGCAAACTGCTTGCCTATACTTTTATGACAAGCACTATAACTAGTTGTTAAATGTACTTTAAATTCCTTTAATTTGGTGTATTTAATCCTGAATAAACTTCTTTGTGAGCTGACACCTGGCTCTCTTTGACCTGGTGTGGTTGACCCTACATCTCCTTTCCGGGCAGCACATTGCACATTTCCTTGACAGTGTTGTGCTGCAACTCAATGATATAATCCTAGGTAGCACCATAAAATTGGCCATTGAAGGGAAGTAACACAACTTTTCCCATAAGCCATCCTATCTTGATGTACAAAACAACAATTGTCAATTCCTCTCATCCATGTTCCTCCCGTCACCCCAAAATACAGTCTGGCCACCTGAAAGGGGCTTTAGCCACCTAACCCCTGAATTCTGTCTTTGCTTTTATACATGCAACTGAATAATATAAGATACAGTTGTATGGAACAAAGGGACACCACAACCAAGGTGCACCAATATATGAACCTGTTCTACCAAGCATAGAGACTTCACATCTCTCAAAATGTCTCTTAGATAGCCATTTTAAAACTGTCTGTTGCCAGATTCCACATATTCAAAAACTCAACCAGAAGTACTGTCATCACTTCCAGATTCCAAAAAAACGTTGCTAGTCACTTCTTAAGATTGGTGCGAGAAAGAATGCGCTTTCCAAAGGGGCTGCTACGCAGAGCAGGAAGGTGTGGACGGATAGCTTCAACCAATGCAGTATGGAGGGCACCCTGATCAGATGAGCAAATTCAGACTAGTCAGAAATCCAAAAGACAAAGGTATCAGATAGGGTATATACATACATGTATTTATGTGAGCCCGTGTGCATGCGTGCATCTCCCTCCCTCCCTCCCCCTCCCTCCCCCCCCCCTTCCTCCCACTCCCCCTCCCCCCCCCCGCCCCCCCCCCCTCCCCTTCCCCCTCCCTCTCTCTCCCTCTCTGTCTCTCTCTCCCCCCCCCCCCCCCTCTTCCTGCTCCCTTGGAGGGCATCTGTGGCACCCTGATCAGATTAAAAAATTAAGAAATCTAAAAGATCAAGTTATCATAAAGGTATCACATAGGGTCAATGTCTTTTTTTCTAATTTCTCTCCATTTTGCATTGTACATACATATGCACACATGTATGCATGCCAGCACATCCGCTGCATGCGTCTCTCTTGACCTTTTTTGAACGTGAAGCTGTTCAGGGTTGAGGTTGCAATGTGTACAGGGGTGCAAACAGTCCCCTGCAGGCGGGCGGGGGGGGGGGGGAGAGAGAGAGAGATAGAGAGAGAGAGAGAGAGAGAGAGGGTCATTGCGGATAATCCAGATTAGAACTACTAGACACAGAGTTTGACCTTGGAAACAGTCAATGCAGATTGAACCACATAATTCGCATAAGGATCTTGCAGCAGTTGGCCAAGTCGGGAACTGCTCATGAGCTCTCGAATAATCTGTGCCTTGCTTTCATCTCCTGCCAGCTTCAAGCACTTCTCTACAACGTTGCTGCTGAATTTCTGCATGGCAAGATGGCCAAAGTTGCCTTCCAATCGAGCAATGACTTGCATGGTGGCCCATTGTATTCCCAAATCCAGTATATATTGCACAACGTAGTTTCTGCAGACAAACAGCGAGGGAACAAATTCGGACAAGCGTTATAAATTATTAATCTAAACATGTGGTAAGCTCTCCCAAGGGCCAAACACAGACATTAAGAATGAGAATCCATTCAAGCTATTCAAATGAAGTAGCATGGCATGATTCTTTGAGGCACTCAAAGCTCACGCTGACCAGAGGAGACCAAACTTTAGCTCGCAACTTATTCCATCAGCACAGCACCATTTTCAGGGACCCTACCCGAAAGGATCCTGTGAAAGGACCAAGGAATTAGCGGCGACTTCAGCCACCAGCCGCTGCCGTTGAGGTCCAGATGCAAAGTCAATGCATCGCTGAAGGACACAACAACCATGCCGGTGTGTTGCGATTTCAACACAGTGTAATGCGGCTGCATCGAAAATGAACTGCACAGTTGTTTTAAAAAATAACATGAGAGAGCATTCCCGACCAGCACCCAAAGAGAGATATAGCAGACCAGGCAAAAGCACACTCCTGTACCTGGCTATCCTCATTACTGAGGCGCTGCAAGCAGCGTTGCACCACATGATTACCATTCAGATCCTTTATTAATGTTACAACCCCTCGCCTGAGAGAGGATATCACCATTGACACTTGATCTGATGACTTCAAAGTCTCTATAAGCTTCTGCACAGCACGAGTCCTGAGGAGGCAACAATCCACTCATGCTATCTGAGCTTTAAAACAGAGCATCCAAGCTAAAGACTAGAAGAAACTAAAACCAAGGCTCGCCAACCAAACAGCCTTAAAAAGGTCAAGAGTGAAAAACAAAATGCAATGAGGTTCTGACTCTCAGAAGAACCCTTGGACTTCTCTCATACATTTACTTTCTCAACCAAGAGAAGGAAAAGAGCCATACCCGTGCATGTTCAATGAGATTGTTACAAGTTGCCCTTTTCCTGTCACCCTGCACAAAATCTCCATTCGCTGAGATTCATTACAAACCTCCAAGAGCTTCTGAACAAGGTAATTTCCAAACGGATCGGTCATTAAGTCAACAATATGATCAATAATCTCCAAAAATATCTTCTGTACATCCTCGGAAGCCCCCTCCTCAAACTTCCTCTGCAAAAAGCGGCAGCCGTGCTGGTCCTTTGCTATTGCATAAATACAACCTGCTACTTCTTCCAATGTGCTGTACTTGGGTTGCTGCTGCTGACAAAGAAGATGCTGCACATTTGGGGTTTCTTGTGGAGCAGATTCTGAACTAATCTTACCCACACTACTGAAACGATTTAAAGAGGACAAAACGTTACAGTTGGAATTTACATGCCCATTGGAATGTCCATTAGCCAAGACCACCTTTTTCCTTCCCCTAGAAGGCACAGCCTGAACACCATGCGGACTTCCAAGAGGTCTAAATGTCTCCACTAAATACGGATCGTGAGCAGGTGCAGTCAAGCCTCCATCCATTGCAGCCTGATTATAATGTGCACTCTGAGGTTGCAAATGAGAGAAAGGACAGGCTTCCCCCCTACTACAAAACCCTTGAGCATAGTAACGACAAATATCCCCAGACTGAGAAACCCCTGCAGCCTCCAAAGGGCTAATCACAGCAGCAGCCCATGAGTTCCGAGACGGCATCTGTTTCCAGCCCCTATCAAAAGGCCAACCCCCCAGCTGTACTTGCTCTTGCAAGAAATTGGCAGTAACGGCAGAGTTAAGGGAGGGCTGCTGCCCAGACTGATATGCAAGGCGCGTCCTTGTGTTTATAGATTTCAAGTCAATTGGCTGGCTTTGCAGGCTTGCATAGAACCGGACATGCTGCTCTTGCAATTGCTGCTGGCGCAGAATAAGTTCTCTTTGCATTTGATGCCTGTAGTGTACTCTCTCTTCCATCAGTGGTGGTCCACAGACGGGAGCATTTTCTTGCATACATTGTTGAGCCTGAACAAAAGAACCCGTTTCTATTTCCATTGGATACCGGACCTGCTGGCCAACAGTAGCGACCAGACCATCTCCATTTGCATTGGCATGTTGGGAGCTAGCTTGAATCGCAGCCGCCATGGCGGCAACTGCTGCTGAATAAGTGTCAACATTTCTCTGCTGCTGATACAAAGGAGACATGAAGCCTGCATGATGAAACTCCCTTGAATTCGTTGGAGTTCCATTTGAGAGGAGATCCATCCCATGAGATGTTTGACTGGGAAGCTTCTTCGTGACCATGACCGGCCCTATAGAAGCCATAGAAAGCTCGTCAAACGCATCATGAAGTCCATTACTATGAGCGCCTCCACTTGAAGAGGTACTCTGAGAGAAAATTTCCAAAGAGGGAAGAGAACTTGTCACGAGGGTATCAAGAGGTGCTCCAGTCACACGACAAAACCCATTGGATGCAACGTTGATGGCACTTAAATGGGAATAGAGGCCTGAAGAAACGATTGCCTCAGAATCACTGGCCACAATAACTCCAGTGCCCTGTTCAAGGAGGCCGTTGTTGTCCCTTGTTGCTGCACCAGGCTCCATAACAGAGCTATCATCAAAATTTAAATTCGCAAAAGCAGAAGACAGGGACTGATCCTCTTGAAGCACGTTCTGGGGTGCTGCCTTGGAAAGACTGTCCACCAGCCCTGGAGCAGACGAACGCTGCAAATGATGGTGAGAGCACATTTGGGTCTCCTGCTTTTGCTGCAAGTCAAGCTGCCTGAGCCGATGACTTGTGCGAGGGCTGTCAAGGGCCAGGCCGCTGTAAAACGAAGACAGTTGATTGGATGCCGACTTAGGAAATAGGGAGACTAGATTATTATAAACTAGACGATTATCAATGGTTTGTTGAGGCTTCTTTGCTCCTACTGTGTAAACTTCCTGATAAAGCTCATCGGATCTGGACTCTGTTAAAGGCTTCATGATTTCGTCTTTCGCATTCAAGAACGAGCCATGATGCGAAGTCGAGGCACTCTGCAACTCCTCCAGATGCGGAGGAGCCGAAGTAGCCCGGGGTATTTCCCCTAACAATTTCTCAAATTCTTCATCATCTTGCTCCATTGACAATTGAAGTCAGGAGGACGAGGAAACGCTATCACAGTCGACCCACATTTGTAGAATATGCCTCGCACACGCATTCGCCCGTAACTCCAACTCCAATGTTCTCAGGCCTTCCTGACAACACAAGATCCACTTTAGTTTTTCAACAACACCGTCGGGCGGCTTTCGAGATCCCAGGAGAAATTATAACAGAACTTGACACAACGAAATACCCAACCGCTTGCGATTTATCTGGAAGAGAAAAAGAAAGCACAAAGAGCGGACCAAGCAACTTTTCCGATCATCAAGGGCCGATTGAAGACAGAGGAGGGAGGAGGCTAGACGGGCATTATTAAGGAGCAGGAAGGTCGGCAAACTGAGCTCAAGTTGGCAAGATCGGGCCGTAAGGGAGGATGGTCAAATTGGCTGCAGCAGACGGGAAGCTAGGAATGTGATGGGCAGTTAGGAAAGTTGAGGTGGCCTATTCTATAAAAGCTTTGCACGAGAACGATGGATTAAATAGGGGAGAGAGAGAGAGAGAGAGAGAGAGAGAGAGAGGTAGTGTGTGGGCGATGGTGTCACGATTAAGGGAGGTGAGAGGGCGATCGGGAAGGCGAAGCAAAGGCCATGGAGAGGGGCAATGCCAGGAAGAAGAAGAAGAAGATGATGATGATGATGATGGAGGTGAAGAGCTTGAGAAAGGAAAGATAGGAGTTATTAATGGTGTCGAAGAAAGGCTGGCTGCTGTGGGAAGAGGAATTTGAAGGGTTCAAGGGGCTGATTTTGATGGTTTCTTGGCCCCCCCCAAAAAAAAAAAGGCAAGCTCAGAGGATGAACAGGAGCAATAGACGATGTATGTATATATCGCATAGCATAGCATAGAGCGAGGTTGAAGACGAAAAGAATCAAAGTCTCTTTTTCTTCCACGTTCCAACCAATCTTCTTTCTTCTCCTTCGTCCTCCCAGGAGTCGTATCATCATCATCAACAACAGCAGTAACCATCTTCTCACAACCACCATTGTACCAACACCACTGCAGTGTGAGTAAGTAGCTGCTGCACCACTCGCTCTACGGGCTAGCTTCAGCACAGAGTAGCAATCGTCACAATAGTTCAAAAACGAGAAATAAACACAGCGCCGCTGCTGCTGCTGAAGAAGAAGAAGAAGAAAAAGAGAGACGACGACGACGACGAAGAACCGCCCAAACAAAAATCGACCTCCTCCACAACGCCACAACAGCGACAGGCAGCAAGCAAGCAGTGCGTCTGCACGACTCAAAGCAACGCAAACCACGACCGGCATCGTCGCGCCACTCAACAACAATTTTCGATAGCGATCAATCCTGGCAACAGCAGAGCATGCAGCTCCGATGAGCAGGACCACCATACGAACAAAGCATACCTTAACCTCTACCTGCGGAAAACCACCCGTCCATGTTCTTCTTGCCGTTCTTCGTTTTTTCTGTGCGAACGAACGAACGAAGGCGTACCCAAATTCGGTGTCCACGAATAGCAACTTTATAAAACGCAAACACGATCTGGAACATCGACGAACTTAACACACTTATATTTATATATTTTATATTATATTATTACATTATTATTATTATATGTATTATATCAAATCGTCGCAGAAAGCGCTCATATCTTTGCTCTTTCTCACACTTTCGCACAGACCCCACTCACCCAAAAAAAATCTCGCTTTCTTTTAATGGATTTTGTTTTTTCCCCACCCTGTCCAATCCTGGCCCTCCGCTTGTCACCTGTTCCCGTCATCCACATCTCCCCTCTTCCTCACTCGCCCATCTCGCCACGTCACATCCTACGGCCCTCCATTGCCCCCTACATCTATTGTATTTTCCTTCACCGTTAGATCTGCATAATCGGCCTCACCTCATGCCATTTCTTTGTCTAAAAGCTACCTCCATTTTTGGCCTGCCAATGGAGTTCATCTTGGCAAAGCAAAAATGGTGTTTTTTTTGAAACAGTTTCGAAATTACACGTGTGATCACTCGATTGTAATCCAGTTGCCACCCACATGTTGTCGTTTGCTCAGCGTGATCCATTTTGGCCAATCATCATCATTGCATGGCTTTCTCTTGTGAAGTTTGCATGGACTGCAATGTTGGTCGTCTCCATGCACATGCATTCAAGTATCCATAGCCAGAGCTTCCGCCATAGGCGCTTAGCTTCTCATTGAACCTCTCTTTGCTCCCTCTCTTCATGATGGTTCCCATCTCTCTCTCTTCCTCCCACAACCCCTTCGACTCGGACCACTACTTCCCTCCCTCTGTCGCTCCCCTCGCTCGCTTCCACGACCAGGATTATCATGCCCCCTCCCTGCCTCCGGTTGCAGCTGCCACACCTTAGCTTGATCCCTCCGCCCTGCCCATCCCAACTCCAAATCTTGACGCGGGAGTGAGCCAAGCATGCAAACTGATTGATTTTGCAGATTGTCTTGCAGCTCAGCTTGTCTAGTGTCATCTGGAACAGTGGACAAAGCTACACGTAAATTTGCTTCCCCCTCCCTCCTGCAAGTTCTTGACACTGAATTGACAGAGTTTATACAAACTAAGTTTTTGAAAATTGGCAATGGCGATGGTCAGTATGCCGGTCCTGAAATTTCTGGATCCTCAAAGATGAAGCGACATAGGAGTTCATCCACGAAGGCAGTCACTAATATGTCCGTGCAAAATCGTGATGCTTACTGCTATTTACATTATTGTGGAGGGAAGGCAGGCTTGAACAGCACCTTCAGGTATGTTCAATAATCCTTCTATGATTCTTTTGTCACTTCTAGCTTCATACATGTACATATGATCCTCAATTTCTCGGAGTGATGTCCTGATTTTGATTTTTGTGATGTATTTATATATGGGTTGCAGCAATTCTTGAGAGATTCTACCATGACAACTTTGCTCAATGAATAGTGATGTTTCTTGTTTGGGTAGATGGGCTTTTGTCTAGTTACCCTCTCACAATTGTTGCTATAGGACGATTGCATACTTTGCACAACTCATGTTAGGGATCATTGGCACTTGTCTGCAACAGAAGCTAGATTGAGGGAAAAGTAGGATAGGAGGTGTCTGCTTGTAAGGTGAAGCTTTTGGATCTCAGTACATTTGCAATGAAGAGAGTAGAAAAGCTTCAAAATAGGAAAGCATCTTGGATGTGGCAAAATTTTCAAGAAGTAAAGGTCTTATGCCCCCACATTAGATGGGAATGGATGTTCGATTTATGAACTACTAAGCAAAGAAGGGAGCAAGAAGAGATGACGATGAAGGAAAGAGACTCCAATTGATGTATTCATTGAATCAACGTGCATACATATAGCCCAAAGGTAGTTTTGGTTGTAACTGAATGTGTGTCTGGCTACCACAACTGTCTATCTAATTGCTATTAACATAGCTATGTTTAATTCTACTCGAACATAGTTTTCTATTCAGTCACATAACAATGCGACACCTAACCTTTATCTTTAATCTATTAACCATGGACAACATTCAATAACGTTATTGGAATATGAAAGTATAACGCTTACAAGACTAGAAAGATTTGTACGTGCTTAAGTTTCACTCATAGGAAGGGGAAGCGCAATTTGAATACTCTTATAAATGCACTAGATTTGTCTCCGTTTGACTCAAAATTAGTTGCTCAGTAACTAGCTAGGCGTCATTGTCAATCATTGGTTTTCTCTTGGCATTGCGTATAGCTAAGTTTATTAGTGTTACCTTTCTTCAAGGACCTAATGCTGCCATTCAATATACCTGTGCAGAGACATAGTAATGACGATCACGGGTTTATCACCATAACTGTAATGTTATTTGCAAAACAGATGATTCTGGCGTATCTCTTGTTCAATCTCAACATATCGCTTTCATTGATGCAACTGCCCAAAGAAATTGTAAACAAAGACAGGGCCCGAGATAACAACAGGGACCGAAACAGAGATGGCACTTACGCTATTGATCGGTACAATTTGTTCGTTCGTTGAGAACTGAGTCGTTTTGTAATGTTCGTTTTTGTTCTAAAATGATTACAGGGATCAATTTATGCAGAGGCTTCTTTTCCTTACAGAGCTGCTGACTACTATGGCTCATCGTTAAATTCTAAATATCTGCTTGCAAACACGTGCTTGTCGTCTATTTTGGCACTTAATAAAGAAAAAGAAAAGGGTGCGCTAGTATTGCGTCGTCGAAGCCCATGATTGTAGCTTTTATCAACATACGTGTTTTCCACAGAACTCCAAAATGTTGTCGAAAACGCTAGACTACGAATATGATGGACACAGTTTTAGAAAAAAAAGCAGGTTCGCACGCATAGTAGGGAGTTTCTAAAAAGACATTTACTTATAAAGGAGCATTTGCATAGAGTGTTAACGTCCATGATCTCGATGCTCTGAAGTGATGTATCCTACGTTTGTATACCACCACGTACTATCCACCATGTCTAAACTACACCAGGTTCCTTCCCCGAATGAATACGAAGGTGATGGCGACTCGATGGACACCAATAGTGGAAATTTTAAAAGAAATCTTTCATTTTTTCCACATTCATTTCCAACTTCCTTTCAAAGATTCGACGAAAATATTGATGATAAAATTGCATACATTTTAGAACTATGATCTAATACTTTTGATACAATGATTCAGGTAAGATGAACACAGCTGAATGCAAAAAAGAGTGCAAGGACGATGCTAACTCTGCAAATAATGGTGCTTGTTATGCGTCCCCGATTTAATGACAGCTTGTTATTCGTCATTTCTCATGAATCGTCCCTGTTTTCTTGGATCCTTTTGCTTTTGCATACACCCTCTCTGATCACTTCTTGGCTTTTCCTTTTACTGCCATCAACCATATCTCACTTCCATGGTTCTAAACGCCTTCCCTAAATCAAACCGAGGTAACTACTGCATCATAACCAGGGTGTAGGCTCCTGCTAAAATCAATCGTGGAGATCACAAGAAGCTCCCCAACTTTGTCATGGATCGTTTGCCGTGAATTGCATTTTTTAGATGGTTGGTGTCTTGCAATTTTTCAGCCTCAACAACCCTCTGACTGAATACCATTGCCACTCCTACAGTGGCACGCACATCAGCACAGATCCTTCTTGGCCACGTTGCTACTCCTGTGATGACGTAGTGAGCATTTCGCAAGTCCCATGTTTGAAAGGCTGTAACATGTTGTGAAACGGTTCCCAGGTTGCAGTCCAACTTCGTGGGCAACACGTGGATAGTTCTTGGGCTCCGATGCCCTTTCCTTGGGTTCCATTCTCGAAGCATTGTCGCCATGCTCGATGTTGCTTGAGAAGAGGCTAACAGGGGATTTCACTGTTAATAGTTCCGGGTGCATCACAAAGTTCAGTGAGAGTGTGTAGTAGTCTCCTTCTTGTGTGCTTGCAAACCATTGTGCATACTTGTCCAGAGAATGTCCACCGCTTTCAGTTTGTCTTTATGTACATATTTCATGCTTTCACTACGCCCTTTGAAATCTACATCCATAGTCGTGTCAAAGCAGTACCCATACCGGTGTGTTTGGTTTGTTAGAAAAGAAAAAGAAAAAACTTTTTTGGAATAAAGCTTGTCTTGTACATAGAATCAATTGTTGACACTACTGCTTCTTGTCTATCTACAACACTTCTCCATTTGCCGAAAAGACAACGACCACACTCATCCACACCATCGCTTTACATGAACTCAACGAATTCCCACATAATGTACATGCAATTGTGATCCATTTTGAGTGAACCAATTTTGAAAGAAGATGTGGATTGCTTTTGGGGGTGGCAGTAGTATGTTGTTAGGGTGAGACATGGCATCTCATGGTGTGCACTTCCATCGGTGCCACTTGCATTCGACCATACACAAGTGCAAAAAGCAAAAACCCTTACTCTACGATCCCAACAACAACCCCCAATCAATTGTAAGTAAAATCGCTTGTTCCCTCTAATCAATTCCACATTCACATTCGCCATTATAGCCTCCTCTTTCTTGAGTTTTGTGAACAACCCTTCCTTTGAAGAGGCATATTTCATCAGGCATGAGGATTGCAACCAAATCCACTACTGTTCCGATGGGTGCCGCAACTGAGCTGGCGTTGCTCAACTTGAAAGCGAGCGAAAGCTTCTCAAAAGAGACGCCATGCAACACAGACTTGATTGCCTACTTGCTAGCTCTATACCCTGCAGAGTCACATGAATTGATTTTAGATGTTCTTTAGGCTGAGGCCATCTAGTGCAACTACGCGGATGGAATACTGTGATAGCACCACCAATTCTCCTGCATGCAACGATGACTAGAACAGGTCGCATCACTGACCAGTTCCTCAAAAAACTCCAACATTGCAAGGGAGACGTCGCTACTATTTGCCGTTGTGTGCAAGCTCTTCACAACATGTTCAGCCATTCGTTCATTGTGTATTTATATGGCAGCATTCTGTTGACACAAATACTGGAGTTGGGAGAGGCTGATGGAGACCAGTGCAAATCCCTTTTGATAGACCAATCAAACCCTCAAGCTCATGCCATTGCAACAACAGATCAAAAGGAAACGGGCCTACAACGTTTGGACACACAAGAACGAGGTTTATTTAAAAGAACTGGTTCAACAAATCCTGGACATGGCAGCCAAAGGAGTTGCAAGAATATTTGCGCAAGTGCATCCAAACAGCGACCACGATTTAAAAGCCACCTGCAACAAGATTTACAAGCTCAAGGCCGATGTGTATCACTTGCGTGATCTAGCTATGGTCAATGCAATGAGGCCATGCATCCCACAAACATCCCAAGCAAAAAATAACTCCCTCCTCGCCCATTAGGGTAGGGGAATGGACCACATCGATTCTATTTGTAGAGACCAAGAAAGAATTAAAAAGGCGCATAGTTCTTACCTCCAAAAAATAGAGGACACACCCGGCTTTGCTTGCAACTCTTGCGTTTGCTTGACTTTCAAGGCAAAGTTGAAATGCACAACAATCGAAATCACTAGCGATGAGGGATTGAGCACTCTACCAGCTATGATCAGAGAGGTTTGTGACCTATGTTATAGCTAACTAAAGAGAAACAAAACACCGGCCTAGGCGAAAACAAGGATGCACATGTCTTGCCCACGACCCAATACTGTGTCACTCAATACAGTGGAGGAGTGCCTTATTTCCATACGAATACCATTCGCACAAATTAGGCAACTGACTTATGAAGGGCAGCTCGGTCTCCATGGGAGTGTAGTGAATGTGTTTGCAGATGTCGATAGGCCCCAGCAAGTGCTTCCTCGCTTCTTGTCTGACACTGCAATAGTCCCAGTAGTAATCAAACGGCATATGAGATATGCACACAACTACATTAGCAGTTTGGTGCGCCCATTACTAACAATGAGTGCGTTGCATGAAATGTTGGACACCCCCCTTTACATGGAAAACGATGTAAAAGTGAACCCCACATGGTTGGAGCATATGTGCAATGCCCAATGTGTTGATGAAGACTCAACCACAGCACCTTCACACATGAAACATGAGAAAATGCCAAATGAAGATCCAATAGACACTCTTGTACATGGCATTTACACATCCCAACAAGTTGTCAACTATGAAAGCAAGCCCATTGTGGTTGCACCTTTAGAGGGCTATTGCCCACTCGGCCTATTTAAGGACAAACACTGCGAGGAGCTTGCTTTTTCAACTCTTTTTTATGGGTGCTCGAGAGCATATTACACAACCAATAGAGCAAGTTACCAAGACATAGTCAAGTGGGAACTACGCAACAAGGATCGACGATTTGCACTCTCCATTGAAAACTTGTTCTTCTGAAAGTGCTGGTTCGGCAAGTTTTGTCGTCCACATGGGTCTGGTTGAGAAAGGCACAACTGCAAGGAAGGACAATTGAGGCACAAACAACGAGAACAGACACAAACATAGAGAGGCTGCTACAATCCAGAATCGAATTTTGGGACTTTGTAAGACATCAGCACACTACAAATAGAGGTTGAAACGAAACCTCTTCGCCATGGCTAGGCAAATCGGACCCTCGGCGTTCTTCATGATGCTTTCGGTGCAGTTGACGATGGGAACCACTTGTGCATTGCCTCCACAAACTAAGAAACAACAACTCTCCTACTAGCACAAGCCACATTGATTGCGAGATACAAGAGGTGATGAGTTCGGACCCTTCATAATGTTGCAGTATTATGTGCATTGATTCAGGGCTCTGAAGACTTTGCTCTGACAAGATGAGAGTATCCTAGGGAAAATTGTCAATTTCTTCTTTGTGACAGAATTTCAAAATAGAGGAAGCCAGCACGACCATGGGTTGCTATGGGTGGATGGCACGCCATGCCTCAACACAACCAGTGACATCGACATTGCAAAATTCATTGACCAATGGATCACAACTGGATCACAACTGATAGGTAGCAAACTCGACAATAGCAACTCAAATTTGCAAATGCACCTACATAAGAAAACCTACAAGAAGAAGAGCAAAGAATGCAGATTTAGCTTCCCAAGGGCGCCCATGCACCAGACAAAAATCCTGAGACCTTTGCCAAGTGAAGTGGACAAGGAAGGGCATAAATCAAATTACTACCTGAAGATCAAAGCAACTCTATGTGACAAAACATTGGATGTCGCTACTGTGGAAGCCCTCCTTCATTCTTTGCAAATAACAGACGACGAGTATGAACTTGCGCTTACGAGTGTGCTCTCCGAAGCAAAGGTCTTCTTAAAAACAGAACTTAGGGATATATACACAAACAATTTCAACCTGCGTTTGACGAGGCTTTGGGGAGTGAACACAAACATCCAATTTGTACTAAACCCCCATGGGGCTGCAACGTATTGCACATCCTACATGACAAAAAACAACAAAGAAACAAATGCAGCAGTGACGACAGCGATGGACCAAAGCGTCAACGAAAATTATCCAACAGATGAACGTGTGCACAAGGTTGGCAATGCAATTTTGAATACACAACACATCAGTGCATAGCAGGCCATCTACCTTTACCTTTCACTTCCTTTGACAACTTCTACAAGAGAGTTTATGTACATCAACACAAACCCAATTGAAGAGAGAACACTGCTACTCAAGTGCCAAGCTCAGCTAGAGCTCATGTAGCCAAAAAGCACTAATATCTTCTTCGATGATATTATCACAAAGTACACCAAAAGAGCACAGCCACTGCATGGCATATGCCTAGCTTCATTTGCAAGCAACTACACAGTGATGAGGGGAAGCACCTAAAAAAGAAAAAGAGAAAGACTAATACGATTCAATAATTATAACAAGCACAAAGAACCTGAGAACTATTACAGAGAGTTATGCTTGCTATACCTACCATTTCAGAATGAAGAGCACATTCTAGAGCCAACAATCCTAACTTGGAAGGACATGTATGAGAAGCACAAACAGATAATTGATTTCAATTAGTCATTGTTCATCCAGATGCCTACGGCAACAATGGCCTCGACATCTGGTAGCGACCACTCTACAGAAAGCAGGAGTAGCGATATCCCGATGGTATCTGGTGATGAGTATGGCTTTGGACACGACATGCACCAAAGTAGGGCAACAAAGAATAACAACGGACTCCAACAATGCACGAAAAACACAATTGCGAATCCTAAGTACATCCAAATCCTAAGAGGTATGAACGTAGAGCAAAGGAACATTCTAGACGACATCATGTTAAGAAAGAGGACAAAACCTGGCGAGGAGATGCATTTGTTCATTTTGGGCAATGCAGGATTAGGGAAAACCCATGTTGCATTGGCGATAGCTAAAGCTCTGCGACGGCATTACTCGCACAAAGCAATTGTAGATGTGGATTTGGCAAAAGTGCTGTTGCTAGCTTACACTGGGAAAGCAGCTCGAGCAATAGATGGGAACACTATACATGCAGCCCTGCACCTGCCTTTGCTAAATAACGAGCTCGTATGTGTGCCTATCAGCAGACAAACTATAGGCATTGGCCATAGTACAAAGATGTGCAAGCAATATTAGTGGATGAAATATCTCTAGTAGGAATCAACACATTCCTTGTCGCAGCAGACATGCGAATGAGGGAGATAAATCACAACCATGACAAACCATTTGGAGGTGTTGATGTCTTGTCATGTGGCGACCTCTGCCAAGCAAGCCCCATTAAAGACTCATGGATTTTCAATGAGCGTGCGGCAACAGGGTCTACGCTAGGTTCTTTTTGGAAAAAACACATAAAGTACTACGAGCTACAGGAGCCAATGTGGCAAGAGATGTAGAGTTCTTGGCAATCCTCAAAAAAATAAGGATAGGGACATAGACATTTGAGGACGTCCACAAACTAAATGCAAACCACTACAAAGAACCCTCGATAAAAACAATGTCCCGCACCTTTTCTATACAAATGCAATGAAGGATAGGCACAATATGGCTGTCTTTGAAAGCAACGATGGAGTCCTACACATCATGCTTGCAACTGATCACAGGCAAAACTCATGCAGCAAAAACATTTCAATCTCCGACAACCCTCGTAAAAATGCTGGCTTGCACAAAGAATTGTGCCTGAAACCAAGGATGCTGGTTGAAGTATGTTTGGGAAACCTTGACATCAGTGACAAGATCGTGAATGGCACCGATGGAATTTTCAAAGGAGTAGACACCTCAAGAACACCATCAAGCATTTGGATCGAGCTAAATGACAAGAGAGCAGGACAGCATGCACGCTACAAGCACAGGCACTTGTACACAGGCGATGCAGATCCGAAGTAGACTCCAGTTCAATGTGTTACTCACGAGATACAAATTGGCAACAACCCAAAAGACACAATCACAAGGAGGCAATTCCCGATTCAGGCTGCAGCAAGAAGAACAATCCATCGATCGCAATGCCTGACATTAGAAAAACTAGCTTTTGACCCGATGGGGATACGAACGCATGGGCTAGTTTACACGACACTGTCACGAGTGCGGGACCCAGATAAGCTATACTTTCTTTCCAAACTAGAGAATAATAAGATAAAAACAAATACAAGCATCTAGGAAGAACTGCAAAAGTTATGCCAATACTGCAACTGGAAGCTCAAGCAAATCGACTTTGGCAACAAAGACAATCAGTACAAAACATTGCAAAGCCTAAATACAAGGTCATTCCAACTACATCGCGAAGACATAACAAGATCTAGAAGCATCATAGGGCTACAACCATTTTATGTTTTCAAGAAACTCACACACAACAAAAAGGGACGAAAGGTTTCCAACTCTTCAATGAAGCTTCGACGCGCCAAGGGCACGGGTTGGCAACTTATTCAAAACCTGAAATGGAGCCAATACAATAAAACGAGGCATACAATGAGGGGTACGAGTGCCTATTAATGATTTACTACACACAAACAGGCAAAAAAGTAGCAGTCCTTAATACTTACCAGTCACCAAGGTTGAAAACCAAAAACCTAACCGAAATAATAGAAACAATGCTCGCAAAAATACCACAACAAACAACTACCTACATTATAGGGGACTTCAATATTGACTACAATACTGATGGGGCACCCGCAACAAATCTAAAAAAAATGTTTCAAAACCATGGTATGCAACAATTGATTACAAACATCACTACGATACATGGCACAACAATAGACCACATATGGACTGACTCAAACAACATAAATGCAATAACCAAAATGAATTACATTTATTGGTCTGACCATTCATTACTGTACACAACCATACAAACATAGCCCATAACATAGTCCCTCATCTTATAAACACAAGGGCAAGCCTATTGAGTTAACCTCATCTTGTTTGCATTCTTTCATGCATTCTTTGTTTGCTCCAAGTCTCAATATAGTATCCATGCATTATTTTATTGTATGCATAAATCCTTTGGTTAAGATTGTTAAGGGTTGATCAATTTAGCATTATTTCCCTTCATCAAGGTCGTGGCAGAATTGCACGGAGGGGACATTGGCAAGTTGTATCAATGTTGCCATTGCGAGTTTTTCTTATTGGCAATGGATGACAACTTTGGTGCTGTGGATATGATAATCATTCTATGTCAAGGAAAGACATTGAGCCATTATCAAATTATTGAGTCTAGCAATTACCATCCCAAAAAGTGATTATGGCCATGTTTAGTTTGAGAAAGTTACTTATATGTGTGTCATGTTACAAATTGATTATGGACATGTTGAGTGTGAGAAAGTTAATTATATGTGTGTGATGAATTTCTTGTGAGCAAAAGTGATTATGGACATGTTTAGTGTGAGAAAATTAATTATATGTGTGTTACAAATTTTGGAAGCATTGTTACATGTGATAACCTTAATAGAATAACCAACCAAGGTTATATTTTTGCCTCCCATTGTTGCTTTGTACAATGCACATAAAAATTATGTAAGAAAAGTTTCCGGAAAGTGTCGAATGTTTAGAAGACTGGGGTTTTTTATTGCATTCCTCGAGGGTGTACGGGGAGATCTACTTTGCTCTATGGATTCATGAATGGTATCTATCACACAATTGTAATTATTCTTTTGTTTGTAAAAGTGATATCCTTGAGTATTGTGATATTACACTTTTCTAAACTTTGTTGTTGCGGGACTTAGATTTTTTGTTTGAAGTTGCACACTATAGTTTATGTCTAGACCTTGAATGTTTTGGAAGTTCGTGATGTCAAGATTATTTTCTAAATGTTGACATCTACAACATCATGTCATTGTGTAGGTTCTTAAATTGATGTAGAGCTCTTATAATATTAGAGATTATGCAACTTACTTCATGCTTAATGCTTGGTTCACAGTTCAAAAAAAAACGTTGAATGCTTGTTTATCAAAAATACACACGTGTGCACTATGAAATTGGAATGCTACTCTGAAGGATAAGTTTAAACATTCAAAGTTAGTTTAAGCTTCAATCGCAGTCAACCTAAGTCATGCAAAGGCAAGATTTAAGCATTTTGAATCAACATTATGGTTTCATTACATAGGTTGATTGTTAAGTTCACATCGTTTGAATGTCACAAGGATTCTATAGTTGTTCTTTTATGTTTGGTTCATAGTTATGCACTTTATTGTGTTTATTTTCTAGTCATCATAGAAAGCAGTTATTGTGTATGATTAGCCATATTTGCATGATCACTATTGCTAAACCATAATGAATCTTACAAAGAAGTATATAGGTACGCTTTGCAACGATGGTGCAACATTAATATTGTCTCTAGTGGTGGATCATGGTAGATATGTGAATTTATTATAATGGTAAATGCTACCATTTATAATTGCATGTCCCTTGAGATATGAAGCTTGCGAGTGCAATTTGATTAATAATATAAGTAATTGCCAAGTGTTAGTGCTTTAGGAGCCCTATTAAAGAGTATAATCGAGAGATGAATGCTTTAATGAGACCCAACAAGGATGCTTGTATCCAGCAATATGGACCATCCACTTGAAAAAATGGCAAAGGTAAAAAAAGGTAAAGAATGGTTGATATTCTCATCAACAATCTAGCAGTTGGCCATATAGATTGATCTTTCACTCTTCAATACAAAACACAAGAGAGTGTTAGCCTCAATTGAATATATTAGGCTTTTGTCATACATATACAGCCACTCCCTTGGTTACCATTACCACCATGTAGCCCATTCCATAAAAAATGGCACCCTCCATCATGTGGCTTTTCCATCATGATCAAAAGCCTAGAATGGCTTCATTAGAGGAGGGTGAAAGTCAAACTCCTAGGATCTAGAAGCTCTATTTGTGCCACTATATTAGTAAGCTCCAAGACAATAGAATGGAGCACACTTGAGAATCCCAATTTCTAGATAAATGATTGTTTTGCCCCCATGCCCATTTTTCATCGAGTGATATGAAATTGACCTTGAAAGAGAGTGACATAGAGTTCAAATGTCATTTCGCTCTTGACATATTGAAGGAGCTATGATTGCTATTATTGATTTGCAAAGATCTACTTGTTTGTTGGGAGATAAAGTAGAGGGAGGATGCCAAGAGTTATTCTGTGCTCTCTTGCATGAATTACTCAGCAAGGTACATGTTGATGTCTTTTGTGTATGAAATAGAATAAAACTATAACAAGTTTAATGGCATGGTGGAATTCTTCAAATTAAAATTGTCTCTTAGCTTAACTAGCTAGATTGAACTTGTTATACCATTATGGCTTTATTTTCTTCATGCTCATAGCAAAATTACAAGGTATGCACAACTAGTGACAGGGAATTTGTATGTATACTTGACTAAGATGAATGGAAATTTGGACATGATACTTCCTTTGATTTTATTATTGTTCTAAGGCTTTTGGAATTCTGGTAAAAGACTTGTATAAATAGTTAATATATATTAAATATCTAGGAGCCAAGTATCTTAAAAGTATTATATCATAATGTGCAAAGAGATTTCCAAACATTTCAATATAATTATTTTCCAAAATCTATGAGAGGGTTTAGAATCTAAGTTGAACTCATGTACAATTTATAAGTTTCTTGTAAATTAAAGCTCATTCTAGGGTAGCTTTTTAAACATCAACCTTAGCATTCTCAATAACATTACACAAGATACATCATTTAAAAGTTTTGGAGAAGTATTCCTCTACTTTATCTGGCTCTAAATATGAATCCCGAAGAGGTCATCTATAGCTTCATTACCTGTCCATCACAAACATACATGCAATCTTCAAGAAGTATGTATTACTTTATTCAAAATATTAATCGAATAATTATCCTGTGAGGCCTTTATTTCTTGAATGGAAAAAGTGAAACCCCTAGCCAAATGAGACATTGACAAAAAAAAGTAATCGTTTCTCTATTATATATTTTCTATCACAAAAGGTTTTCTTGAGAACCAATCCACTTGGTTCAACTTGTCACACGCTCTCATGCACAAAGCTACAACAAAGAGAAATTGATGGCAAAGGTTTTCTTTTTGCAGACCCTATGTCCTTACAACTGCACATGAATTTCTAGTCAAAGACAAAGTATAGTCCTCATCCTATATGGATTTAGTATGTGCTCTTTTATTTCACTTAATGGTTTCTACAATAATGTCAAAGGTTCTTTAACCTTTTCATGGTGCATTTATCTATAGGTGTGTCTCTTTGATCTTAGCACAATTGAGGATGTCCTAACCTTCTCCTTTGCAAAATTTCCTTCTTCATAGTTGCTAATGGGGAATTGAGCAAGGATCCATGTAAGTCCTATGAGATTTGTCTATGCTTTTGAATAGATGTAAATTGTCATGCAACCTACCCTAGGTGTAGTCAAAAGCAAAGGTCAATTAGTTACTATGCTTGGAAGGAGACTAATATTTTATCATTTAGATAGAAAGTTCACAAATGACAAACACCTATATCTATGTCACTACCACAAATCCAAGGTGTTGTCTAATTTCATCAAGATGGCATGCCCTTGCTTTGCTCTATAATTGCATGAATATTGTGTGCTCTTTTACACCATCATAGAAAGCCTCAAATAATCCCATGCTCCTCAATCCATTCCTAAAATCCTACTAATGCACAAAATACATTAGCAATCACCAACATTCACTTGCATGCATGTTTACAAGCTAGATAAATTAACAAAATTCCATTAAAAAATTTTCCATCTTAGAGTAGTGATCAATCATTTCTTTGGTACTCAGCCTATATGTGCTCTCCTTTTATTTTCACTTTAGATCCTTGAACTTGATAGTTGATTGCTCCATAATTCCACATTGGACACATTGATACTTGCTACATATGATTTTATTAATTAATTACATAGTTCTCAAATATTACCAACTACTCTAATTCAATTCGACAATATCTATGTACTACATAGGACTTGAATTGCCATTTCCAACTACAATCATGATAATTGCATCACACATGATGGCTCTAATTAGAACCTATAGCCACACTTCATCAGTAGATGCATGGGTTTGGATGCATGAGCCTTTTACCAATCTACTCAGAGAGAGGTATTAAAGAAGTCTACAAACTTTGGTCAACATGTTCAATTGTTCATAACCATTACCATCCCAAATCCCTTATTGGTGTTTGGTTGGCACATTCAATCGTTCATAACGGTCACTATCCCAAATCACCTTATTGATGTTGGTTGTCATGTTTACTTGTTCATAAGCATTGCTATCCCAAATCGTCTTATTGGCATTTGGTTGACATGTTTAATTGTTCAAAACGAGCACTATTCCAAATCACCTATTGGTGATGAACTTGCTTGTCACACATTGCCCTATGTGTGAACCAATAAAACAAGGCAAATAGGGTGATAGCTCCCCTTCAACAGACTTAAGGCTTAATGATGTGCATTGCTAGTCCCAGTACCTTTGTGGAAAATTTAAACCATTCAACTGCATCCTTTATTTCTCTAGGTCTTACTTCCCCTTGACTTTGTTTATGTCTTCACATTCCTCCTTGTTCTTATGTGGGGTATTATAGAGGAGCTAGTTAAATTTGATAGATAGAGTTGAAGCGTGTTGGGATATGTATGAGGGAGGGTATTTGAGTGTCAAGAGAGGGTTAGGCATGAGATTAGGAGAGTTTTTCAGGGAGGTGATTGGGCGGCTGAGAATGGATAAGAGGGTCTCAACAAATAGAGGTTATAGTGGGCATTGGCATCATGGAGGGATGAACCTCATGCTATATTGTTGATGTCGATCAACTTGTGTGGGGGTCTCCTTGTAGTAGCTCTTAATCAAACAAGTGCCATTATCACCCAATCAGCCATGTCCTCGGTCCAAAAAACATGGAGGGGATATCCCCAAGCTCAATTTGAGAGTCAATGCACTAGCAAGTCTATCATGTCTTTTGCTTTGGTGGGCTACATCATCTCCCTTGGGATTGCTAGTCCATGCTATCTAACTAGAAAAATCAATAATCATCCTTAGACTATGGCCACATGATCTCATCTTTGTGTCCTAAGGTATTGGTCTTTGTATTCTAGGGCCTCATGAAGGAAAATCTCTACTCATCTCTAATTTAGATTGACCAAGAGGATATAGAGGGGTCTCAATCCATGTGTGTGTGCATACATGCATGTGCGTGTGTGTGTTGTATGTGTATGCATGTGTGTGTGCTACATGTGAGTGAGTGATTGTGTGTGTGTTTAAAATAACAAACCTTTTAACAACATGGCACACGAAGCTCAGATAAGGGTGGATAAAAAATTATTTATTACATGGTTGTTCATGAAACCAAAAGTTGGTACAAAAGTGTAAAAAATAGTAATGCAAGTGTAGTCTTGACAAGCATTTTATTTACTGAAGAGGGGAATCTGCATACTTGCCACCATCTAACAAGAAAACATGGTAAGAACCAGCTTGACTTAAGTTGGGAAGACAGGTGTCATAAACCCTCCTCCCTTGTTATCGGGGTCACAATAAATTAGAAGCTTAGCCATAAACCTAGCCAGCACGATGTAAAAGGGATGGGTTTGTTCAAGTGTGGATTAGGTGGAGTGTATAAGGTACATGGTTAGGTTGAGTGGTTAGGTGTGAAATTGTATAGGAAAAGAAAATTTTAATTATCAACACTAAGAAAATGGAGGGTAATAACAACTACTTGGGTCAATTAATAAGGGGAAAATTTTAATGGGGATATATAAGGGGGAGAATGAGGTGAACCGAGTTTAGAGGGGGCATTTTTTTTAAAAAAAGTTAGAAAGGAGAGGTGGGGAAAGAGATTGGAAAACAAAGGGCCATTTGCACTCTTCCTTCTCTAGCAAACCATCACTACTATGATCCCTTCATTTCATGCTTAGTTACATGCTCATGATCCACTCTCTTTATCTGTTTTAAAACTTCTTCTCTCTATATTAATCATGTTTTAAATGTTAACTTTGTATGTATATTCTTTTAGGTTACATGCTTCTAGAAGATCCTTATCTCTACAAACTTATGCTTGCTACATTTCTTATGAGTCCAATGTTATGTATATGTAAGTTGGGTTTCCAACAAGAGAGACAAACATAGGTTTAAGAAAAGTAGATACAAGAAGTATAAAAGTAAGATGGGTTTCCAGCAAGAGGGATTAACCTAGGTTCAAGAAAGTTAGAAGAAAAAAGCTATTGAAAAGTGATTTAATAGAGAGGTAATTTCATAAAGAGGGGGGGGGGGGGGGGGGGGGGGGGAGAGGGGGAAGGGGGGGTAGGAATATGGAAATCAAAAAACAAAAAAACAAGAATTAAAGAGGGAGGCAGGGGGGGAATGTGTGGAAAAAAGATAAAAAATAATAAACAATAAGAGACCTGAGAGTTGTGAAGTATGAAGGCGCTGACAAAGGAGGAAGATACATGTCCAAGGTCATGGGAGACGTGCCATGTAATGCATCATTTGTGTGCTCGTGTAAATTGAAGGAGCTGCCAGCACTTTACGAGAGAAGAGCAATCATAGAGGCATAGGAGCTACTAAACCATGCGCAATCAGATAGTCGAGCAGTAGCGCAGCAACCAAGGCCGAGAGCTTGGAGCCTTGGAGGCAGAGATCAAGGCGAGAGAGCGGCAGCACAGTGCCTCAGTCAACTACTGATGGGTCATGGGTCATGGGTACCTAGGAGATGGAGCAGTGCAGAAGGAGGAAGGGATTCCAAGAACAATGGAAGCCATACGGGTAGGCGGTACTTTCAGCTTTTAGTCATGGATTTTGAGAAGGGTAGAGTAGGTTATATATATAGGGGCATGTAGGTTTAGTCGGGGAGAGAGTCCGGCGATTGGGGGCTACCTTGGGAGGCGGGCCATTTGTACTTCTACCAAAAAGTGCATGAAAGTGCGGGATGGGCGAGTAATTAGTGGCGGGTAGAAAAATGCAGGGAGGGGGACTTTATTGAGGGTAGGACACTAAGTTAGGCCCTCAATATTAAAATTAGAATTAGAAGTTAAAAAAACCTAAGAGTAAGGAGAAATTAGTTTACTTGAGTTTTATAAGGTTAGGGAAGGTTAGGGAATTATGACTTTATAAGATATTATAGTTAATTAGGTAGAGCTATTCAAGAAAAAAATGGATATTTATAACATAAGAATTAAGAGTAAGTATATATATATATAAAGAAAGTAGAAGAGGACATAACCAGAGTAATTAAAAACAACAAAATTAAAAAAAAGGGGGGGTGGAGGAAAATTTAAAAAAAAAAGAAAGTGGAAGTTTTTAGGAGCAATATGTAATTATGCGATAAACGGAACACATTTTTTAAAAAAATAAAATATTAAATAGTAAAATAGAAAAATATAGGGGGGTTAATAATATAGGTAGATTTAACCAATCTAATAGGCTTTAGATTCCTAAGTAGTTTAGAGGAATGACTATGAAAAGGTAGTTTAGAAAACATTAATTCAACCACTCTAATACTAGGAAATGGTAGTTTAGATAGAATTAACCACTTAATACTAGGAACAGGTAGCTTAGAAAAAAATGTGAAGTGAGGTGTTCTTTTTTTTTAATTTAAAAATAAAATAAATTAAAAAAATGAATGATAGTAAAATAAAGGAAGAATAACGAAAATGTTGGAATTATAAGGAAAAAGGAAGAGGGAGATAAGTAAAGAAAAAAGGCCACAATTACTAGATAGTGAAAAATAATAATAAATAAAATAACATGGAATTATAGAGAATTAGGAAAACCATAATAATAATAAGAGAGAGAGAGAGAGAGAGAGAGAGAGAGAGAGAGAGAGAGAGAAAGAGAGAGGTGGGGGTGGGGGTGGCAATTGAAATGATAATTGCATGAGATTTAGAGAATGCATATAGTTATGGACCAAACACCATGATCGTCATTTCAAAAATCGTTTTGAGTGCATAGTACTACACAATGCTATATAGCACATAGCATAGATACATTGTGTAGCCCTAGCTATGACTCACGCATCATGGGGAAGGTCACCAATACTCCAAAGGGCACTCCCTCCTCAACTCCCATGATGAGGAGAAATGCACAGCTTGTCATCCGCTTGTGTCACACTCAAGCAGCTTCTAGATTGTTGTAATGTGACTTGGCGAGATGAAGAGAGAGAGGGGAGAAGGGAGAAGAGAGGGGGAGGGGAGGGCAAGGGGCAATGGAGGAGGGAAGAAGGGGGAGAGGAAGTGGAAATCACAAGGGCACTATAAAAGAACACAAGAGAACTCATGGAAGAGAGAAAGATAACTCAAGACAACTCATGGAAGAGAGAGAAAGAACTTGTATTCCAAATGTGTGCATACAACATTGAAGACCAAAGTCAAACTTTTGGCCATTTATACATTCCACCTTTTGAAGGGATGGTTAATCCTTTTCATCCTACCACTCCCTTTATTATCTCTATTTACAAATTGCTTGGGTCCATTCGACTCCAATTGCTACTCTATTTCCTTATCTCGACTTCTTGGGACTCTGTTATTAACCATTGTGACTCACCAACCCATGTGGCTAACATGCCCCCTTCCTATTCGTGATCCATCCTTGGATGATAATTTGTGAAGGACTTAAGAGCTTAAAGCCACTTGCATGAGGGAGTAGTGGTCTAGTTGGTGATGGGAGATTTTACAAAATTATGGGTGGGCTTCCGGCAGTGAGTGCCATGCATGTCATCATATGTGCGGATATGGTAGCCATGCAAATTACCAACTCGAAGGTACATGCAAATGTCCTACCCTTGTGATGGCCCTTTATTCATATCAAAAACTATTTTGGAGTTGAGGTAGACATGGTTTTCTTCGATTTTTGTTCCCCATTCAAAAATTTCTCGAAGTAGGATAATGATAAGCCAAATAAAGTGGATAGGGGCTGCTATAACGGGGTCTGGTACCAAGCCACAGATGTCATTGAACTGCTGGAGTTGGTAGACGAGACCGACATTCATGGCAACTGGGTGAAAGCTGAATCGAGGACAATTGAAGCAGACATTAGGGCTGCTTGCTTGAAGGGCGTGGAACTCCAACCAAGTCCACCGATGCTGCATGGGCATATAAGCGGGATGAAGTCCTTAGTCTCAACTAGCTCCGCAGTAAATTATCCAAAATTGTGGCTACTTGAGAAATGGGATGCGCCAGGATGGTTGTATTCTTGCATCTTGGCCTAGGGTGGTATGGGTCCCTGGATCCTGGTATCCACCTCTTTGTTCTTGAGTGTGCTCTTAAGCCACTGCTGATAACACTTTTTAGTGAAGACTATGAGTGGCTTGACCTCTATAACATCCACCAATTAGACGCGAGACCCTTCTAGCTATGCCTTCCAATGTTGGCACCTCTCCAAATCTATCGAGGGCTAGAAGGGTTCGAGAATATGATGCCCGTCTGGAGTGGAGGGAATCGGCGTCGACAAGGGCTGGTCCTCTTTGGTGACCAAAAATTGTTTGCCCTCCTTGATTGATGTTCTATTGTAGAAGGACCTAGAGGGGCTTCCATACTGAGGAGAGCTGGGCAAGGGATGTGTTGCAGTAGATTATTGTCAACCAGGATATCCTTAATTTTGGTTGCTCAAGCAGCATTTCTCATGACTCGATGTGAGTGTCAGTGGTGTTTTGTGAAGTGGAGGGGAGTGTGGCATTGTAGGCATGAGAGGATGTGCCAGGAGGTGGTGGATGCGCATGTGTATGAGTGGCAGCATGGGAGGATTGTGGTGGGTTGTCGATAGAGGTACTGGGTGGGGAAGGAGGTCAGCGCGGTGATAGGGACTAGGATGGGATGGATCCTAAGGGGAGGAGGTGTTGTAGAGGGGAGGGCAGTATCATTCTCCTCTTCTGAATTTCTTCTGGGTAAGCTACATGGCTTGTATCGAATTTATTCATGCTGGTTTGGAGCATTTTTTGCATGGCCTCTAGAATGCGATTATATAAAATTATAATGACAGTTGGATAATATTTTTGGACATTATTATTAAGTAGATATTCACATGTTATAGCTTGTTGGCATCCTTGGTGCTGCAACCATCAAAGGCCTTCATTCAAGAAATGTGTCACAAGCATAGGGTTCTAATATATCAAGCTTAGATAATTGCATAATGTCTTCATCTTTGGGGAAAAGAGAAGACTCTTAGTGTACCCTACACCAAGCTTGATAATTGGCAATAATGGGTGGAGGTTAAGTTGAATGGTATTAGATCATGGGCATCATGATTCTTTTGTCCATTTTGTATGCCTGATGAAACTCTTGGCTTCTCATTGCTACATAAGTTTCCTTATTTTTGTAGGCAACATATGAACAAAATGCGAGCACTTCTTGCACTTTAATGGATGGATTGTGCCAAGTGCTGGCCATACGACTTGGTTGTTGGGTAGTTGATGGACTTGTGGGTGGTGGTTGAGAGGGTTGATACTATTGCAGGATATTTTAAAAGGACCCCATGAGTGTTGCTAGTCCAATCCTGATTATTTGTAGGCATCACAAACTGCCTCATCATGTAGCTCTAAGACATTTTGCTACTCTTGGGATAGCTTGCTATTTAGATTTCCTCCTGCCTTGCCCTTTTCCTTTGCACTCTCTTTCTCCTGCTACTGTTGCTCTGCTTGCATTGCACATAGTCTTGTGGCCTCCTTTGTCTTTAAGATGTTGCTCCAGCTAGGCTTTGTAGGCCTGTTCCACTTTGTAGACTTTGTAGGCCTATTCCACTTTGGCCTCCCCTTGGCTGCATCCTCCATGGTATTGGATTGCTTTTTCTACACTTTGTTGGCATGTCACTGGCACTTGGTTGTGTTGTGGGGCTATCGAGGGATCCTGGGATGAACTATTTAGCTTCCAGCCCAAAGGCTCTACAAGAGGGAAGTCTTTTTTCCTCATGTGATATATTATCGGCATGAGTACCTTGGGTTGCCAATTTTAAAATCATGTGTGTGTAAAACTTTTGGATAGCCTTTGTGAAGAACATAACCTAATTGGTGGGCTTGGGTTGATGCAGATGGGCCAATAAGTTGAGCATAATGTTCTTCGGTTGATCTGTTAGCTCCACTTTGGTTAGGCATAGACTGGCTTGATCAAAGAGGGGAGTTTGATGGCATCAAAGGGGATGCCACCTCGGTGCTTCTTTGTGACGTAATACACCACCCTCTGTAGCTTTGCGGGCCTATTGTGGATCCTTTTATAATCCACGCTTATTACTGTTGGCAGCCTATATGCAATGCACACCACGTCAAGGTCAATGTGGTGTTGTGTGAGTTCCTCCTTATTTTGAATGAATGTGTCATACATAGCTACATTATAATTTGCAAAAACTCAATGATGAGGGACATGTTGATGCAACATGAAAAGAGATTGGCCATGCTCTATAGGCCTAGTGCTTGCAAGTAAGGCTGGACTTCAGGGTCTTTTAGGCCAACATAGCAAGGCATGGTATGATAGTATAGGAAGTACTCGTTGGTGGCACTGAACTTGTACTTTAAATGGATGGCCCTTAGATTGAGCTCATTGAGCCACTGAGCGCCTAGAGAGAAATGAGTGTGTTGGACACTACATATTATGTATCCATTTTTGGCTTGTTTGACTCCTTTGGTCTTCTTTGCTTTGCACCTGTAACATCCTACTAGACTTTGGGATTGGGATCTTACTGAAGCTCTTCCTCATGGAGTTGAGATGGCATTACAATCAAGGCACGATGGGAGGTGGTGGTTTCAAATGATTGGGTTGTTGCCATGAGATAAGTTAGGGGAGGGAGAAGGTTATCTGAATTCATTGGGAAGCGATCTTTGAGGCTAGGAACAAAGAATCGAGCACTAAGTGGCAAACCATTGCTTGCCAAGCATAAGGACAAAGGTAAGAATGGTAAAGAGAAAATGATCCATCTAAAATAAAGTGTTTCTATTGTGGAGAAAATCATTTGCGTTATCATTGTCCAATCTAGGTGGAGAACTTGAAATTCCTAAAGAATAACATGGAAAGGACAGAGGTGGATCCAGAATGCCGAGAAATTGTAGCCGAGTTGCTAGATATAGTTGAGCTCAAGTAATCACTCGGTCAAAAGGGTCAATGACAATAGCTAAAGACACTGATGCTTTGGGTAAAGACATCAATTATAAGGCATATAGGTAGTTCGAAGTCAAGATTGCAAGGGAGTTGAAAGGCAAAGCTCCAGCAGTTGAAATGCTTGAGCAGTTCTAGCACTCTATTACAGAATGAGGAGAATCCTCAAAATCCAGCTCTAAAGCGGAATCAGATACTCCACATGAAACTAGCGCAGACCTCACACGAGCATGGGAAACATTCAAGAACATGCAAGTTAGTTTGACTTTTGTAGAGCTAATGCGAATAGCCCCATATTGTTGTGACTTCTTTGCTCAGCAAATTAAGGAGTCATCTAAGCAGCCAAAGGAAGTGCAGTCCTTAGCCACTATGCCTGTGATTATACTCCAATAGTTGATGAGGAAGTTCCAATCATCACTATCAAGATTAAGAAGAAACTATACCAAATGTAATAGTGGATGGACGATCAAGAGTGAATATAATTTTTGAAGAGATTGCACATAGACTAAAGTTCAAATCATATAAGCCATCACCATTCCAAGTACTATGGAAGATCAACAACTAGTTGATCCTAAATTCATGCTATGAGATGTGGTCATTTCAATAGGCAACATGCAAAAGTACTCCATGATTGGGGTACATAAGAAATGACTATCAAGACAAATGGCAAGATGTGTGTATACTGACCAACCCATGGAAATTCTTGAGTTGTTGTCACGCCAACAATTTAAAAGTGAAATATCCATTCCTACAAGATGTTGACTATGCTGTTTTAGTGAGAATGAGCTCAATGCCTTGTTGGCTAGCTCAGATTCACCATTACCACAAGCATAGTAAGTAGTGGAAAATGTATGCATGATTTTGAATTCCTTTTTGAGTAGTTGCATCACATAATTGAGGAAATGTGTCCCTTGACACTGACAAGCTACAAAGGTCATCCATACTTGCGTATGATATTTTCGTAAAAAAACTTAGCTATGCTCCAAGCTGAGTTGTCTGGGAGGGCCTTAGCTTTTTCCCACTTAGTAGCATAGTTAGTAGCAACGAGGATATACTTATTTTGAGTGAATATGGTTGGCTTAAATGGACCAACAAAATCCAGACCCATCACCCTAGTGTTGGAAGGCTTCCCATGGCCGTGTGGGTTGTAACATCATAGATTAATTAGCCAATAACCATTGAGTGCACTGACACACATCACATCGCATACACCTGGTCTGAGCATCCTTGAATAATGTTTCCCACCATAATCCTGATTGTAACACTTTTCTAGCAGTTAACTCTCTTTGGAAATTTCCCCCTAACGATCTTGAGTGAGCCTCCTGCAATACGACAACATGTGGTAACACCCAATGGCGTAAAATTCTATCTGCACATTGATGGTAAAGCTACCCATTAATCGAAGTGTATTTCCAAGCCTTTAAAGATAATTTCTTGTGTTTGTCTCGAGGCATGGTTTTAGGAAATGTGCCTTTAGACAAGTAATCAACCAACTCAGCACATTCATTCTCACAATAATCAATTGCAAACAATTTAGCATCTGGCAATTCCATATCAACTCCTTGTGTTTTCTTGAGTGCTAGTAACTTGGACAAACAATCAGCTCCCACATGGCTCTTGCCTGGTTTATGAATAATTTTAAAGTTGAGCTCTTGCAGTAGAAGCATCCAACAAACAAGCCATCCTTGAATGACAGTCTTGTTTATAAGATAAAGCACAGCTTGATGGTCCACATAAAACACAAAGTGGTTACCGAGTAAATAATGCCTTAGACTTTGCACATTGAAAACCATTCCCAAATCTTCTTGCTTGGTGGTGCTATAGTTTGACTCAGTGGATGTTAGCAACCGACTAGAATAATATATTGGATAGTCCAATCAACCATACAGCTAATCAAAAATAATACCCAAAGCATAGCCAGAAGCATCCACATGCACATGAAAGATGAGATCCCATTTTGGTTGTTTGAGAATTGGAATAGCCATTGCTTGGCTTTTCAAATCATTGAAAACCACAATAAACTCAGCATTCCATCCAAACTTAGCATCCTTTTTTGTCAATTCATATAAGGGTGCTACAATGCTAGCAAAATCCTTGATGAATCTATGATAAAAATTGATAAACCCTACAAAAGAACATAACTGAGTCAAGTTTTGAGGTTCAAGCATCAACTATATAGCTCAAATTTTACCTGGCTCAATTCGGATACCATCTTTAGAAATAACAAGGGCGATTAGAATACCAACTCGGATGCAGCACACACTCTTAGCTGGATTCAAAGAGACAACCACTCATCTGCATCTCAAGATTACTTTCTCCAGATATCCCAGGTGATCAATATTTGAGGAATATACATAGAAATCATTTAAGTAAATTGCAATGAACTTGATGAGGTAATCTTGAAAAATTTCCACTATAAACTCCTAAAAGGTTAATGGGGCATTTCTTAATCCAAAAGGCATGACTTTAGTTGCAAAGGCACCCCACTCCGTAATAAAAGTAGTTTTTGATTGACCCTCTGGAGCCACTTTAATTTGATTATACCCACTATATCTGTCCAAAATGAGTACATCTCATGTCTTGCAGCTGATCTAAGATTCCATCAGTAAAAGGTATGGGAAATGGATCTGGAACTATCTGGGAATTTAATTTCGTGTAGTCTGCACAAACTCAGAGTTTGCCATTTTTCTTAGGCACAACCACAATAGGAAAGAGCCAATCACTCTGGTCTATGGCATATATAAACCCACCACATAAGAGTTGATCCATTGACTTGGTTGGCATAGTTTGGATTCATCATGTACCTTTGTTGCTGTATTAGTTTAGCATCTGGCACTAAAGGTATCTTATGTTGACACAATTTAGGAGGAACTCCCCTTAAATCTATGCAACTCCATGGAAACACATCCTTATATCTGATAAATAAATCTTGTATTAGTCCATGTTGCTCAGTAGATAGATTGGCACTTACCACTACCATGTCCAGGTGTTCTTGTGTTCCAAGATTTAGTTCTTATGTAGGTTCTGGAACTAACTATTCACTTTTGAGTCAAGTAATAGTCATCGACCTACTGGTTGGTGGAAATTTTTGAAACTGGGCAATACAACTCACAGATTTGGAAGGTAATGTGTTTTCCAAGTTGTACAATGGAAGCAAAGTAAAGCCATATCGAGTAGCGAGTTCTTTAGACATACGAAACTCGAAAATACATAACTCGGTTGAGAATGCCTTAGTAAATTTTTCAGAACACATCATGCTAGCTAGATGTTTTATTATGGTGGACCAAATGCATCACATTCTGACACATGGCATGACTAACGTTAAGGGCTTATTAATGCAGACTCATCATGCTATAGCAAGGGAGGCTCATGCAACCATTGATTTGACAGTAACTTCAGTTATAGACTACATTGGTTAGGAACTCTATTGCTCAAATTCATTTGCAAACTATACTTCATCGTCATCATCTTTCTCATCTTCAATAGCCATCTTTGTGCTTTCCTTTGGTACCGTGTTTACATTTCGATAGCCTCTTTGAGCTTTCTCTTCTCTTCAAGCCCATCTATTCTTAATCTCCAACTTCTCCCACATCCACCTTCTTTCTCCGTTTCTAGCTGCATCATCTTTGTCGAGATGGATAGAACGGAGCACCAAGCTCACTAGAAGAGGAAATGTAGCTATTGCATCTCACCCACACACCCAATTGAACATTTTTCCAACAATATCCTTACAAGCATTTTGGGGGCCAATCGTATGTTGAAGTTGACATAGCTACCATGGAGGGATGTCTATAACAAAGAGCTTGCGAAGGAGATCCTGAATTCTTATGACAAGGATGATCATAGCCTCGTCATCAACAACATGCATGTTATGATCACCTCCGATCTCTTGAAAAAGGACTTTTGGTTGAAGTAGCACTCCAATCCTAAGAAGTTGGCGAAGGCCAAACACTACGATGCCTATTTTGAAGGAGGCAGCTACTCATCCTCACAAGGGTATTTAATCAACAAGGCAAAGGATGAAGGCTTGAAGGCCACATGCACATTCTTGTTCGAGTTCATCAGATTCAAAAAGAGTGCGGGTTATGTGTCTAGATATACATAGCTCAAATCATCACCAAGGTAGAGGACCAAGATCCGGTAGATTGGTTCACAATTTTTGACAAGGCCATTTGAGAACCAATCAATTGAGGCCAGACCCATTGCCCTCACTTATGCATGTTCTACCATCAGCTGATGTCCACACATGCCTTCGCCATGCTACCTTCCAGTAGATCTGAGCCATCGGGAGCTCTGCAGGAAGAACCAAGATAAGAAGGCAAGCAGGAATAGGAAGAGTAGGAGTAGCAGGGTGACCAGGAAGGTGAGCAAGAAAATGAGCAATAGGATGAATAGGAAGGCGAGGTGCAGTAAGAGTAGGGGAAGGGTGACAAGGTCATTATATTTTAATATAAATATGTCACATTTATATAATATGGCTTGATATGTTAAAGAGCAAAAACTATATGTAGTTATTATTATATTTATACATTTAGCTTAATAACATTTTATTTACAATCAATGATATTATATTTATATTTTTGAATGAGATAAAAGAAAACAACTTTAGTTTTATTTTGAAATTGCCTTCATGGAATCAAATCAACCTTTTAAAGGTTTGTATAATAACATATTTGATTTTTAATAATTTTTTATATGTAAGAGGTTGGGATAAAATTCACTTTTTTCAATGTAAAAAATTTTCAAAAAAAAAAGACATATTTTTGAAAATGATGCGTATGCAAGATGTTGTGAGACAATTGAATTTTGCAAAATATTGAAAAATTCTCAAAGAATGAAAAAAAAGCTTTTTGAAGTTGTTGGATATGCAAGAGGTTAAGAGAAGATTTACTTGTTTTTCAAAGAATGCAAACAATAGATTTTTGAAGTTGTTATGTGCCCAAAAGTTGGAAAGACAATTCAACTGTTGCCTAATTTGGTAAATTTTACCAAAATAAGCAATAGATTAAGAGGCAACGTGAGCATCATGATGACTCTTTAAAAACCTTTAAGATCTTAACAAATTTCAAAGAATGAAAATGAAACTTTTTGAAGTTGTTGCATATGCAAGAGGTTGAGAGCAATTCACTTTTAAAAAAATGCAAAGAAAGCTTTTTGAATCTGTTGCATATGCAAGAGCTTGAGTCATCACTATCTTGGAAGCACTCCTCCTCCTTGGGATTCTTTGAAGCACTCTCCTACTCCTCTCCTCTCAGATATGCTCCTCCTCCCCCTCTTGCCTCTCCTTCTCTTCTCCTGCTCTTCTTGTTAATTATATCATCCCCCTCCCTCCCTCTCTTGCCCTCCTTTTATCGTTGCACCACCTTCACTCATCCTTCCTTTCTCCTCCTCCCTCTCAACTTGCAACTCCCTCCCTTCTCCCCCTCCCTCCCTGCTCCTCGTCCCTCTCCTCTCACCACCACAATTGCTTACTGCCTCCCTCCTCTCTACTCTACTCCCCTCCCCTCCCTCTCTCTCCTCTTTGCTCCCCCACTCCCTCTCCTATGTTTATTTAAAACCTCTCCTCCACTCCATCTCCTCTTCCTCTTCCTCTACTCTCTCACACCTCCATCACTACCGCTCATCACAAGAGGGGAAGGGGAGGGGGACATTACCCCTCCCCTAACCCTACCTATTGCATGTGCAATAAAGGGGGTTATGCCCTCCTATTGAACACATAATAGGTTACCCCCACCTGTTGCACATGCAACAAGGAGTGGCCACACCCTGTTATGGATGCAATAGGTTGGGAAGGGGGGGAGATTGGGGGGGGGGGTACCCCCCTTCACCTATTGCATGTGCAAGCGATCCCCCATCACAG